>NW_026596079.1:30643762-30770620 GCF_907164565.1 Psammomys obesus | reverse complement strand
AGGGAGCAGCCTTACCAGGCCACAGTAGAGGACAATGCAGCCACTTTTGATGAGAACTGATAGACTAAGATCAGAAAGAAGAGGATAACCTCCCCTATCAGTGGACTTGGGGAGTGGCATGCATGCAGAAAGGGGAGGGAGGGTGGGTATGGCAGGGGAGGAGGGAGGGGCTTATGGGGGGATACAAAATGAATAAAGTGTAATTAATAAAAAAAAATTCTAAAAAAAAAAAAGATTATACTCCTTTTCAAAATACTATTTGGTTCAAGTGTTTTATGTGAGTGAGCAAGTGCCAGACCTCATTTTCCACCAATGTTTTATTAATGCCTCTCCATCAACTCAACTTTAATCTTTGCACTGGTCCCAATATAATTATAAATTGAAGAACTCAAGTGCTAGATTCTTTGTAGATATATTGTTTTAGAATAGTATGTTTAACGATCATCTGTATTAGAGTGTACTTTAGAAATTTTTTTGTTTGCTTGCTTGCTTGCTTTTTCTTTTAACCTTAGGTCAATTATCTTGAAAAAAAGGAAAACCCAATATCCATTTTTTTTGCATTGTACCTACAAAGAAACTAAATAGAAGTCTGAGAAAAATCGGAGAGACAGAGAGAGTGAGAAAGAATTAGAGGAGGAGGAGGATGGAGAAGGAGGAGAGGGAGTGACTGCTTGGATTTCCTGAACTCAAATTAAATAATACAGTATAAGGCCAAAAACATGGGGCATATAAGGAGAAGCAGAACCACAGTGGTGATCATGATGTATGGAAAGGCAAGCTTGCTACGTTTATTGTCACAGATCCAACCTGCCATCAAGAGAGAATAATGATCAACATTGCACATGTCACTGTTCTTTAAGAGGATTAGCTAGGCACTTTGTGGTGACAAGAGAGATTACAGTGAACTCCTCAATCCTAAAAGGCATGACAATTCATTTTTGCTATGATGAACACAATGTATGGGATTTTCTTTTTCTCTATATATAATTTCTTGGCTTCTGTAGTATATCAACCTGAGAGTGATTCACTGACTAACATAGGCTTCTTAATTATAGTAAGTTGGAATGAAGAATAAATTTGTTAAAATTTTACAGTACATGAACTTAGATATAAAATTATGATCACAAAAACTATTCCAGTGAGAAACCAGAAAATACTTGCATAGTAAAGCGAACAAACTATATCCTGAAATTCAAGAGGTATAACACTCAGGATTCAAGGGTATTTCCTAATCATAAATAGTTGGTGGCCATCATGTGTTTACACAAGACCTTGTACAAACAACACAACCACCAATATGCACAAAACAAAACACCAAAGCAAACAAATGGCCTCTTGAAATTGCAACTAAAGTGCGATACTATTCTATGAATAGGAGTATTTGTGAAAGCACATAGGTTTTATTCTAAATTGACATTAAATATGAAATTGTTTCATAGTTCTACAATGCAGGAAGCATGAATTTAAAAAAAAACTTAATATTCTCCTAAGGACTCAGTTGAGAGTTTTAGAATTTCTATTCATACAATGCTATGGTTCATTTAGAGGCTTGCATTTAACAAAGAGGTTGTTGTGTCTTTTTAATTTTTATTATTATTATTATGATTACTATTATTATTATTTATAATTTATTCACTTTGTGTCCTGGTTGTAGGCCCCTTCCTCTTCTTGTCCTGGCCTCACCTTCCTTCCATCTTCTCTACCTATGTCCCTTCCTTAGTCCACTGATAGGAGAGGTCCTCTTACCCTACTATCTCGTTCTAGCCTATCAGGTCTCATCAGGACTGTCTGGATTCTCTTCCTCTGTGGCCTAGTAAGGCCACTTTGCCAGGTGGAGGGGATCAAAGAGCAGGCAACTGGGTTCATGCCAGTGACTGGTCTGCTCCCCTTATTATGGTGCCTACATAGAGACTGAGCTGCCATGGGCTACATCTGAGAAAGAGTTCTAGGTCCTCTCCATGCATGGTCCTTCGTTGTTTATCTTTTCTAGTTTTCACCATTTTCCTGCAAATGTCATTATGTCCTCATTTTTTTTAATTGCTAAGTAGCATTCCATTGTGTAAATGTAACACAATTTCTGTATTCATTCCTCAGTTGAGGGGCATCTAGGTTGTTTCCAGATTCTGGCTATTATGAATAAAGCTGCTATGAACATAGTTGAGCTAATGTCCTTGTTGTAGAGTTG
Organism: Psammomys obesus; assembly: GCF_907164565.1. Classification (NCBI taxonomy): domain Eukaryota; kingdom Metazoa; phylum Chordata; class Mammalia; order Rodentia; family Muridae; genus Psammomys; species Psammomys obesus. Next base: position 30,768,435 of record NW_026596079.1, on the reverse strand, counting down.
AGCATATTTCAGATGTATGCCTACTAGTGGTATAGCTGGATCTTGAGGTAGCACTATTCCTAAGAGAAATTATGAAATTGATTTCTAAAGTGGTTGTATAAGTTTACATTCCCACCAGGAATGGAGAAAGGTTCCCCTTTATCTTCATTCTCTCCAACGTGTTGGCACTTGAGTTTTTTATCTTAGCCATTGTGATGGGTGTAAGGTGAAATATCAGTGTCGTTTTGATTTGTAATTCCCTAATAAGTAAGGGCAGAAGGAGGAAAAAACAGGGAAAAGGAAAGGAACCTTCCACAGAGGGCCTCTGAAAGACTCTATCCATCAGGGTATAGAAGTGATGCTCAGACTCATAGCCAATCTTTGGGCAGAGGGCAGGGAATCTAATGGTAGAATCTAATAGAAAGATAGAAATATCTGAAAGATATTTCAGATAGAAATATCTGAAAGATATTTCAGATAGAAATATCTTTATTTCTATTTTATTTCTGGGAGATAGAAAGATATGAAAGGGACAGGTACTCACTGCTTTCATAGAATTCCCTACACACTGCCCAAAGTTTGGCTATGAGTCTCATAATCTGCTTTGAAACCTTGCTGAGTAGAGTCATTTCAAAGAAAGACCCTCTGTGGTAGGCTCCTGTCCAGTTTCCTGTTTTCTCCCTCTTCCTATATCTGTCCCATTTGCCTTTCTGAGTGAAGATTGATCCTCTTACCCTGGGTCCTCCTTCTTGCTTAGCTTCTTTAGATGTACAGATTTTAGTATGTTTATCCTATATTATATGTCTAATATCCATTTATAAGTGAGTATATACTGTGTGTGTCTTTCTGCTTCTGGGGTACCTCACTCAAGATGATTTTTTTTCTATTTCCCATCATTTGCCTAAAAATTTCATGATTTTCTTGTTTTTAATTGATGAGTAGTATTCCGTTGTGTAAATGTGCCACAATTTCTGTATCTATTCCTCAGTTGAGGGATATCTGGTTTGTTTTCAGATTCTGGCTATTACAAATAAAGCTGCATGAAGAAGAACATGGTTGAACAAATGTCCTTGTTGTCAACTTGAGAATATTATGGATATATGCCTAGAAGTGCTATAGCTGGATCCTGAGGAAACACTATTCCTAATTGTCTGAGAAGGGCCAGATTGATTTCCAAACTGGTTGTACAAGTCTATATTCCCACCATATCCTCTCCAGCATGTGTTATCACTTGAGATTTTGATTTTAGCCATTCTGATGGGTGTAAGGTAAAATCTCCGAATCATTTGGATTTGCATTTCCCTGATGAGTAAAGATGCTGAGCATTTAAGAGTTTCTCTGCCATTCGATGTTCCTCTATTGAGAATTTTCTGTTTTTCTCTGTACCCCCAGGTCTTTAAATTTATTTTTATATCAATTACTATTTATTCACTTTGCATCCCAGCTGTATCCCCTCCCAATTCCATGCTCCCTCCCTCATCTCCTCCTATGTCCTTCTCCAAGTACACTGATAGGGGAGGTCTTCCTCCCCTTCCATCTGACCATAGCTTATCAGATCTCATCATGACTGGCTGTATTGTCCCCATCTGTGGCCTGGGAAGGCTGCTCCTACTCAGGGAGAGCCAGACACTGAGTTCATATCAGGAACAGTCTCTGTTCCTATTCCTAAGGAATCCACTTGGAGATTGAGCTGCCATGGGCTACGTCTGAGCAGGGCTTCTAGGTAATATCCATGAATGGTCCTTGGTTGGAGTATCAGTATTGAAAAAGACCCCTGTGCCCAGATTATTTTGGTACTGTTGCTCTCCTTGTGGAGCTCCTGTACAGGTCTTACTATCTCATACTTCTTTCATAAGATTCCCTGCCCTATGCCCAATGTTTGCTTATGAGTCTCAGCATCTTCTGGGTAGAGTCTTTCAGAGGTCCTCTGTGGTAGGCTCCTATCCTGTTTCCTGTTTTCTCTTTCTTCCAATGTCCATCCCATTTGTCTTTTTGAGTGAGGACTGATCATCTTACCCACAGTCCTCCTTTCTTGGTTTCTTTAGGTGTACAGATTTGTGTAGGTTTATCCTACATTATATGTCTAGTATCCACTTATAAGTGAGTATATATTGTGTGTGTCTTTCTACTTCTGGGACATCTCACTCTGGATGATCTTTTCTAGATCCTACCATTTGATTACTTGGTTTGTTGGTGTTTGACTTCTTAAGTTCTTTATATAATCTGGATATTAACTCTCTGTCAGATATAGGGATGGTGACAATCCTTTTCCAGTGTGTAGGCTGTTGTTTTTGTTCTGACAACCGTGTCCTTTGCTTTACAGTTTCATGAGGTTCCAGTTATTGATTGTTGATCTTAGAGTTTGTGCTGTTGTTGTTCTGTTCAGAAAATTGTCTCATGTGGCCCTGTGTTCAAGGCATTTCCCCTAAAGTGAAAAAATTATAATAAGTAATAAATAAATAAAAATTAAATAGAAACATCCCCAAAGTTTTCAAATACTGAAAATATTTATTTTAGGATATATATGTATATATAAAATTTTATATTTACTTATATATTATATTATGCATTATACATTTAAATAAATGAGTATTTTTCTTATGCATTAAGAACATTGAAGTTTTTATTACTATTGCTCTGTAGTACAGCTTGAGATGGGGAATGGAGATACCTCCAGATGATCTGTTGTTGTACAGGATCATTTTGGAAAATCTGTGTTTTTTGTTTCTCCATATTAAGTTGAGCATTTTTCTTTCAAGGTTTGTAAGGATTGTGTTGGTATTTTGATGAGAATTGCATTGAATCTGTAGATTGCTTTTGGCAGAATGGCCATTTTCACTAAGTTAATCCTACCAATCCATGAGCATGGGAGATCTTTCCATCTTCTGATATCTTCTTCAATTTCTTTCTTCAGAGACTTGAAGTTTTTCTCATACAGTTGTTTCACCTGCTTGCTTAGAGTCACCCCAAGGTACTTTATGTTATTAGCGGCTATTGTGAAGGGTGTTGTTTTCCTGCTTTCTTTCTCAGCCCTTTTGTCTTTAGTATACAGAAGGACTTCTGATTTTTGAGTTAATTTTGTATCCAGCCACTTTGCTGAAGGTTTTTATCAGTTAAAGGAGTTCTCTGTTTGAATTCTTGGGGTCGCTTAAGTATACTATCATATCATCTGCAAATAGTGATACTTTGACTTCTTCCTTTCCAATTTGTATCCTCTTGGTCTCCTTTAGTTGTCTTCTTGCTCTAGCTAGGACTTCAAGCACTATGTTGAATAGATAGGGAGATAGTGGGCAGCCTTGCCTTGTCCCTAATTTCAGTGGGATTGATTTAAGTTTCTCTCCATTGAGTTTGATGTTGGCTATAGGCTTGCTGCGTATTGCCTTTACTATATTTAGGTATTGGCATAGAAACAGAATAGTGGATCAATGGATCAGAATAGAAGACCCAGAAATAAACCCACACACATATGGAAACTTGATTTTTGATAAGGGAGCCAAAACCATTCAATGGAAAAAAGATAGTATCTTCAACAAATGGTGCTGGCCTAACTGGATGTCTACACGTAGAAAAATGCAAATAGATCCATATTTATCACCCTGCACAAAACTAAAGTCCAAGTGGATCAAAGACCTCAACATAAATCTAGACATATTAAAATAGTTAGAAGAAAAAATGAGGAAGACCCTAAAACTCATCGCACAGGAGACTACTTCCTGAACAGAACACCAACAGCACAGGCTCTAAGATAGGGTAAAAGAGAAAGGGAAGGAGGTGGGACAGGAAGGAGACAAGGGATTTAAAATTAATAAACTAATTAAAAAACTATCTTCCAAAGAGAAAAAGGACATTGCAGTTGAAATATATTAACTAATTATCTCATATCTAAAGAAATCTTTATTGTATAAAGTTATGTTTACATAAGAAGCCATTATTAATCTAATAAAAGATATAGTAAAATGATAATTTTAACTTTAATATTAATTATAGTTTATTCACTATGTATCCCAGCTGTAGCCCCATTCCTCATTCCCTCTCAATTCCATTCTCCTTCTCTCTTCTCCTCCTATGCCTCTCTCTATGTCCATGGATGGGGAGGTTCTCCTCCCTTTCCCTCTGAACCTAGCCTATCAGTTCCTATCTGGCCTGACTCCATTGTCTTACTCTGTGTCCTGGTAAGGCTGCTCACAGAGTAAATGTTTTAAATATGGATTAAATGTGAAGGATCTCCTCACCCAAATCTCTAAATTTTATTATCTGAAATCTTTGTTGTAAATGACCAATATTTCAACTTTGTATATTTTGTAAATGATATCTCCTTCACACCCTATAATATACACCAATAGCAAACAAATAAAAAAACACAAAAGGAAAATCTCATTTAACTTTTCAAATTAATGTGAATGTCTGCATCATATAAACTATAATGAAAAAAATTATTTCTAAGCACATATCATGTTGGTAGATGTGTAGATAACACTTTTTTCAGTAAATAATGTCCAGAGATAGCTGCAAGGTATCATCTAACCAGTATCAAATAATAAATGGGAATTGATGTCTCTCATATTTCTATCAAAATTTGTGAAATAGTTCAATTTTATTTTCAGTGACTTTTGTGCTCAATATTATTTTATTGAAAATTATAATTTTGCTAAACATTAGACTGTCTTGACATGTCATTTAGAATGTCCAATTTGCTTGACCTTTACTTTGTGCTCTCCAATTAGTCATGATTAGATATTTTTTTCTGTAACATCTGTATAAATTAAGCCAGAACTTACAGTCAGCAACCTAGCAATCCCATATTCATGCTTTTTTTAAAATTTTTTATTAATTACACTTTATTCATTTTGTATCCCCCCATAACCCCTCTCTCCTCCCCTCCAGATCCCACCCTCCCTCCCCTTTCTGCATGCATGCCACTCCCCAAGTCCACTGATAGGGGAGGTTCTCCTCTTCTTTCTGATCTTAGTCTATCAGTTCTCATCAAAAGTGGCTGCATTGTCCTCTACTGTGGCCTGATAAGGCTGCTCCCCCCTTAGGGGGAGGTGATCAACAAGCAGGCCAATCAGATTATGTCAGCAGCAGTCCCTCTTCCCATTACTATGTAACTCACATGGACACTGAACTGCCATGGGCTACACCTGTGCAGGGATTTCAGGTCATCTCCACGAATAGTCCTTGGTTGGAGTATGAGTCTCTGGGAAGTTCCCTGTGTTCAAATTATCTTGTTCTGTTGCTCTCCTTGTGGAGTTCCCGTCCCCTGCAGCTCTTACTATTTCCCACTTCTTACATAGAATTCCATTCACTCTGCCCGATCATCAGTTGGCCATCAAGCTCAGCATCTGCTTTGACAGTCTATACTGAAGAAGCTTTCAGAGGCCCTCAGTGGCAGGTTTCAAGGTTGTTTCCTGTTTTCTTCTGGCTTTCAGAGGCCCTCTGTAGCAGGTTCCGAGGTTGTTTCCTATTTTCTTTTTCTTCTGATGTCCATCCTCTTTGCCTTTCAGGATGGGGATTGAACATTTTAGTTAGGGTCCTCTCTTTTGCTTAGTTTGTTTAGATGTACAGATTTTAGTGGGTTTATTCTATATTGTATGTTTATATGAGTGAGTATATACCGTGAGTGTCTTTTTGCTTCTGGGTCAACTCACTCAGGATGATCCTTTCCAGGTCCCACCATTTACCTGCAAATTTCATGATTTCCTTATTTTTCATTGCTGAGTAATACTCCATTGTATAGATGTACCACAGTTTCTGCATCCATTCTTCAGTTGAGGGGCATCTGGGTTGTTTCCAGCTTCTGGCTATTACAAATAAAGCTGCTACAAACATGGTTGAACAAATGTCCTTGTTGTGTACTTGCGCCTCTTTTGGGTATATGCCTAGGAGTGGTATGGCTGGATCTTGAGGAAGCGCTATTCCTAGTTGTCTGAGAAAGCGCCAGATTGATTTCCAGAGTGGTTGTACCAGTTTACATTCCCACCAGCAGTGGAGGAGGGTTTCCCTTTCTCCACAACCTCTCCAGCATGTGTTGTCCCTTGAGTTTTTCATCTTGGCCATTCTGATGGGTGTAAGGTGAAATCTCACGGTTGTTTTGATTTGCATTTCCCTAATGGCTAATGAGGTTGAGCATTTCTTTAAGTGCTTCGCTGCCATTCGATATTCCTCTGCAGAGAATTCTCTCTTTAGCTCTGTTCCTCATATTTTAAGTGGATTACTTGGATTATTGCTTTTCAGCTTGTTTAGTTCTTTATATATATTGGATATGAGTCCTCTGTCAGATAAAGGGTTGGTGATGATTCTTTCCCAATCTGTAGGCAGTCGTTTTGTTTTGATGACGGTGTCCTTTGCTTTACAGAAGCTTTTCAATTTCATGAGGTCCCATTTATTGATTGTTGCTCTTAGAGCCTGTGCTGTTGGTGTTCTGTTCAGGAAGTTTTCTCCTGTACCAATGAGTTCTAGGGAATTCCCCTTTTTATTCTAACCGATTTAATGTGTCTGGTTTTATGTTGAGGTCTTTGATCCACTTGGACTTCAGTTTTGTGCAGGGTGATAAGTATGGATCTATTTTCATTTTTCTACATGTAGACATCCAATTGGACCAGCACCATTTGTTGAAGATGCTATCTTTTTTCCATTGTATGATTTTGGCATCTTTGTAAAAAATCATGTGTCCCTAAGTGTGTGGGTTTATTTCTGGGTCTTCTGTTTGATTCCATTGATCCACCATTCTGTTTCTATGCCAGTACCATGCAGTTTTTATAACTGTTGTTCTATAGTACAGCTTTAGATCAGGGATGGAGATACCTCCAGAAGATCTTTTATTGTAGAGGATTGTTTTAGCAATTTTCGGTTTCTTGTTATTCCATACGAAGTTGAGAATTTTTCTTTCCAGGTCTGTAAATAATTGTGTTGGCAATTTGATTGGAATTGCATTAAATCTGTAGATTGCTTTTGGTAAGATGGCCATTTTTACTATGTTAATCCTGCCAAGCCATGAGCATGGGAGATCTTTCCATCTTCTCATATCTTCCTCTAATTCTTTCTTCATAGACTTGAAATTTTTTTCATACAAGTCTTTGACTTGCTTGGTTAGGGTTACACCAAGGTACTTTATGTCATTTGTGGCTATTGTGAATGGTGTTGTTTCTCTAATTTCTTTCTCAGCCCTTTTGTCTTTTGTATACAGGAGTACTACTGCTTTTTTTGAGTTAATTTTGTATCCGGCCACTTTGCTGAAGGTGTTTATCAGCTGTAGGAGTTCCCTGGTAGAGTTTTTGGGGTCACTCATATATACTATCATATCATCTGCAAATAGTGATAATTTGACTTCTTCCTTTCCCATCTGTATACCCTTGATCTCCTTCAACTGTCTTATTGCTCTAGCAAGGACTTCCAGCACTATGTTGAAGAGATATGGAGAGAGTGGGTAGCCTTTTCTTGTCCCTGATTTCAGTGGGATTGCTTTAAGTTTCTCTCTGTTCAGTTTGATGTTGGCTATAGGCTTGCTGTAAGTCGCCTTTACTATGTTTAGATATGTGCCTTGTATCCCTGATCTCTCCAGTACTTTAAACATGAATGGATGTTGGATTTTGTCAAATGCTTTTTCAGCATCTAGGGAGATTATCATGTGGTTTTTTTCTTTCAGTTTGTTAATATGGTGGATCAGATTGATGGATTTCCGTATATTGAACCACCCCTGCATACCTGGGATGAAGCCTACTTGGTCATAGTGGATAATATCTTTGATATGTTCTTGGATTCGGTTTGCAAGTATTTTGTTGAATATTTTTGCATCAATATTCATAAGGGAGATTGGCCTGAAATTCTCTTTCTTTGTTGAGTCTTTGTGAGGTTTAGGTAACAAGGTGATTGTGGCTTCATAGAATGTGTTTGGTAATGTTCCTTCTGTTTCTATTTTGTGGAATAGTTTGAAGAGATTTGGAGTTAGCTCTTCTTTGAAGGTCTGGTAGAATTCTGCGCTGAAGCCATCTGGTCCTAGGCTTTTTTTGGATGGGAGACTTTTGATGACTGCTTCTATTTCTTTGGGGGATATAGGACTATTTAATTGATTTACCTGGTCCTGATTCAGCTTTGGTAAGTCAAATCGATCAAGATAATTGTCCATTTCATTTAGGTTTTCAAATTTTGTTGAGTATAGACTTTTGAAGTAAGTCCTAATGATTATTTGGATTTCCTCAGTGTCTGTAGTTATGTCCCCCTTTTCATTTCTGATTTTGTTGATTTGGGTGGTGTCTCTCTGCCTTTTAGTTAGCTTGGCTAAGGGTTTGTCGATCTTGTTGATTTTCTCAAAGAACCAGCTCTTGGTTTCATTGATTCTTTGAATTGTTTTATTTGTTTCTAATTGATTGATTTCAGCCCTGAATTTGATTATTTCCAGCCATCTACTCCTTTTTGGTGTGTCTGTTTCTTCTTTTTCTAGGGTTTTTAAGTGGGCCATTAAGTTGCTTGAATGAACTGTCTCGAATTTCTTCTTGAAGGCACTTAGTGCTATGAACTTTCCTCTTAGCACTGCTTTCATTGTGTCCCACAAGTTAGGGTATGTTGTGTCTTCATTTTCATTGATTTCTAGAAAGATTTAATTTCTTTTTTTATTTCTTCCCTGACCCAGCTGTCATTCAGTCACAAGTTGTTCAGTTTCCATGTGTGTGTAGGCTTGTTGCTATTTCTGTTGTTGTTGAAGTCCAGCTTTATTCCATGGTGATCAGACAGGATACAAAGGATTATTTCAGTCTTCCTGTATCTGTTGAGGCTTGCTTTGTGACGAACTATGTAGTCTATTTTGGAGAAGGTTCCATGAGGTGCTGAAGAGAAGGTAAATTCTTTTGTGTTTGGGTGTAAAGTTCTGTAAATGTTTGTGAGGTCCATTTGATTCATGACCTCTGTCAGAGATATTGTTTCTTTGTTTAATTTCTGTTTTGTTGACCTGTCCTTTGTTGAGAGTGGGGTGTTGAAGTCTCCCACTATTAATGTGTGGGGATGTATATGTGGTTTAAATTTTATCAATGTTTCTTTTACAAATGTGGCCTTTTTCCCTTGCAGCTTTTAGTATTTTTTCTCTTTGTTCTGTATACTTACTGTTTTGATTATTATGTGGTGGAGGATTTTCTTTTCTGGTCAAATGTGTTGGGTGTTCTTTAGGCCTCATGTATTCTTATTGGCCTCTCCTTTAAGTTGGGGAAATTTTCTTCAATGATTTTGTTGAAAATATTTTCTGGGCCTTGGAGAAGGGAGTCTTCTTTTTCCTCTATTCCTACTATTCTTAGATTTTGTCTTTTCATATTGTCTTGGATTTCTTGGACGGTCTGTGTCAGGAATTTTTTGGATTTAACATTTTCTTTGACAGATACGTCGATTTCTTCCATTGTATCTTCTACACCTGAGATTCCTTCTTCCATCTCTTGTAGTCTGTTGGTTATGCTTACCTCTGTAGTTGCTGTTTTCTTCCCTAAATTCTTCCTCTCCATTATTTCCTCCATTTTTGTTTTCTTTAATTTTTCTAGTTCTATCTTCAGGTCTTGAGTTGTTTTGTTTACTTCCTTCACCTGTCTGCTTGTATTTTCCTCTTTTTCTTTTAGTTCCTTCAACTCTGTCTCTTTGATTTCTTTCAGTGATTTAATTATTTCTTCTCTGAAGGCCACAAGCTGTTTGGCTGCATCTTCCCGTATTTCTTCACGGATGGCCCTAATCTGCTTGTCTTTAACTTCCTCCATTTCTTTACAGATAGCCATGATCTGTTTGGTTTTATCTTCCTGTAATTCTTTACGTATTTTATTTGTTTCCTCTATTATCCTCTTCATCAACATAGATGTAAGGTCATCTTCTTGATTTTTTTTTATGCTGCATTGTTCAGGGCTGTTCACCTCTGGATGGCTGGGTTCTGGAGATGCCATATGGCTCTGTCTTTTGTTGGTTGAGCCTTTACGCTGACCTCTACCCATTGGGCTGATTTAGCTGTTGGCTGTTAGTTTCTGTGCTTCCTGGAGTCCTGAGGTAGGGAGTATCCCCTTGGCCGGAAGATGATTTTTCCTGAAGGAGTCCTTCTCTGCTTTTTGGTTATGGTCACTGTATGGCCAGTGTTTCTCAGGAGTTGCCACTGCTCACCTCAGGTTTATAGCCCTGAGTAGTAGCTGTGGTCTATTTTAGGCAGGGGGGGATCTCCTCTTACCCATAGAATTTCTCAAGACAGCTGCCCCACTGCTGGGTTTCTTGTTATAAATTTAGTGTGTTGCTGCTCACTAAATTTCCATGTACAGTCCTCTTGAAGAAACTGCTAATTCCCTAGCTGTGGGGTTTTCTCCCAACAGGGAACCTCAGTCTGTTATCCTGGGGCACACAGTTCTGTCCAGGAAAGTGGGAGGTGCACTCAGCAAGTCTCTGGGCCAGAGGCTGATTGCTCTGCTCTGGAACTGGAGAATGTGCACCTAGGTTGAGTTGGCGCCTGGGGTCACTGTTCTGGTTTGGAGGCTGGGTGCCTCACTCTGGACCAGAAGCTGTGTGTCTCTGTCTGGGATGGCGGCTGCAGGCACTGCTCTGGTCCAGACTCTGTGGGTGCAGCCCTCTTGAAGGACCAGGGATTCCCACAGTTTTGTCAGTGTAGCTAGGAATAACTGGTTGATCCTTGGCACAGTATCTGAGGGCTGCTGTAATGGCTCTCTGGCTTTTGTAGGTCTGAGGATGCAGCTGTTTGTCCCAGTGCCCTAGAGGAACTCAATAATGGTGGCAGAGCAGAGCGCTCCTGCCTGCACTAGAGTCTGTGTGAGTCCAGGAAGTGTTTTGGTGCTAGGTGTCTTAAGCGTTGGAGCTGCTAACCCCCTCCACTGGGGGTTTCTTCCTGCCAGAGACACGCAGTCTGGTGCCCTGGTGCCCTGGTGCCCTGGTGCCCACAGTTCTATCTGAGGCGGTGAATCAGGTGCAGGCAAGCGCCTGTGTCCTGGCTCTGGGTCTGGACTGGCTCTTGGGGCACCCGCGGAACCCGAGTCTTTTCCAGGGGATCTCTGGGTAACCTGAGGTTGGTCCCAATTGTTTCCTGCTCCGTGGGGTTATCTCTCGACTGGGAAATCCAGTCTATGGTGTTGTGGGCCCACAGTTCAGTCTGGGACTGTGACCAGATTGCGCTGGCGGGTAGCTCTGGCCTGCCGACCAAGCGCCTGGCGGAACTGGGATCTCTTCCGCGGTATAGCCAGGTGAGTTAAAGCTGATTGAATACCCCACCGTGGGGTATCCTCTCACCTGTGAAACACAATCACTTGTGTTTTATGGCCGCGAGTTCTGATTGCTGGTCACTGTGCCAATCCTGCTGTGCTGCTCCTCAGAATGAGAGTCCTCCTGGTGCCGCCATCTTGCCCTGCCTCCCTCATGTTTTTATTTTATCAAAATATGGTAGTTTTGTATTGCAAATTCCATAAAATACATTGTTTCTTTACATAAAATCACTAGATTTACATAAAATCACATATACTTTAGAATCTGTGCATATATTTCTGATTCTAATGAATATAATGGCAAGGCTTGTTGTCTTTATACTTGATAGCTCTGCTTCATAGTCGTCTGAGAATTTAAGAAAGTTTTCCTTCAGTTTAAAAGAGTGAAATAAGTAAGGTGGTCCTGTAGAGTCAAAAAGAACATCATTCTTAAGATTTACAGTTCTTTATCAGTGTTTGATATCTCTTGGCTCTTATCCCAGAACTTTTACTATGAAAATTGATAGTCTGTCAGGACTTTTGACCTGGATATAGTTGATTCTTAGAGTTTAACTCTTTCTGCAATTTAATCCATCTCTTTAAACATTTTATTAATTGCTACTGTGGATTTTATGGATTCGAGGAGCTCTTTTGCTAAAGAAAAATAATATGAGCAGGCTATTTGTCTCTGTCCAGACTGTGTAATGCATCACAAAGAGAGCAAAAAATTGGCTACTTGAAATCCTTCTCATTCGTCATTTCTCTAAGAATTTCTCCCACATTAACTTTGTGTTGAAAGCTGGTTTAATAGAGAATATGTATCTCATGAAACAGATTCAAGATATCAATTTCTTCACAACACAGGAAAATTACTCAAGCATTATAAAACACCAATCCTGGAATGACTCCAATAGCTGATTAAGGTATTAAATTCTCATTTATTAATTTACACTTCATTGCCTTGTTTTATGTTATACATAACCATTCTACTCCTCATCCCAAAACGTTAACTTTAGGAATTCATATAGTTAAAATAAAATAAAAGAAAAGAGCAAAGATTTTCAGGCATGTGTGATCATATAATTTTCATGCTATGCTGAAAGATGTTTTTACAAAATCTGTGCATATCCAGCTCCATTTGAAGGAAGATAATATTAAAAGATATCCATAGTTTGCTCACAGTAGAGATATATAGAGAGTGTAGTCATTATTTAAGAAATTTTGAGTGTGAAAGCTTCCATCAAAACTACGCAGATACATATGTTTCAGTCCAATATAATCACACTGCATTATTTACCCACATTAGCAGAAGACATTTATACACACAAAAACCTGCTTTTAGATACTCTTCATTATTACCAAATGTGTTAGTCAGCAATATTCTATGCAGAAGGTTTAAAGATAAAAATAAACTGGTACATAGAAGAGAGTGTTATTTAATGCTAAAAAAAAATGTATGATCAAGTCATAAAATAAAGGGAAAAAGGCCAAGTAACATATAAAGTTAGACTTATCAGAATCACACCAGACTTCTCATCAGAAACTATGAAAGCCAGAAGGGCCTGGGGACATATCATGCAGGCTCTAAGGGACCACAAATGCCAACCTAGACTACTATATCCAGCAAAGCTTTCAATCAACATAGATGTAGAAAACAAAATATTCTGCAACAAAACTAAATATAAGCAATACTTGAACAGCAAACCAGCCCTACAGAGGATACTAGAAGGAAAATTCCAATCCCATGATAACATCTACACCCCAGAAAGCATAGGTTATAGATAATTTCCCAACAAAAATCAAAAGAAAGCAAGCAATGAATCACAGTAAGATGACCAACTCCACAATAATAGAAAATAACATTCAATGGTCATTATTATCTATCAACATCAATGGACTAAACTCTCCAATGAAAAGACACAGACTAATAGAATGGATGCAGAAATAGGATCCAACATTCTGCTGCATCCAAAAAACACACCTACACAACAAAGATAAACATTACCTCAGAATAAAAGGCTGAAAAACAGTTTTTCAAGCAAATGGACCCAAAAAACAAGCAGGAATGGCTATCCTAATATCTAATAAAATTGATTTTCAACCAAAACTAATGAAAGAAGACATAGAGGGGCACTACATTCTCTTCAAAGGAAAAATCCACCAAAAAGACATAACAGTTCTGAACATCTGTTTCCCAAATACAAGAACATCTACATTCGTAAATGAAACATTATTAAAGCTTAAATTTCACATCGACCCCAACACCTTAATAGTCGGAGACTTCAACACTCCACTATCAACAAGGGACAGATCGTTTAGACAGAAGCCAAACAGGGAAATAAAGTCACTTACAAACGTCCTAATTCAATTGGACCTAATAGATGTCTACAGTAATTTTCGCCCAAACTCAAGAATATACATTCTTTTCTGCACCTCGTGGAAAGTTCTCCAAAATAGACCATATAGTTGGTCACAAAGCAAGCCTCAACAGATACAAGAAGATTGAAATAATCCCCTGTATACTATCTGACCACCATGGACTAAAGTTGGACCTCAACAACAATGGAAATAACAAAAAGCCGACACGCACATGGAAACTTAACAACTTACTTCTCAATGACAGCTGGGTTAAGGGAGAAATAAAGAAATTAAAGACTTCCTAGAATTCAATGAAAATGAAGACACAACATACCCAAATTTATGGGACACAATGAAAGCAGTACTTAGAGGAAAACTCATAGCACTAAGTGCCTTTAAGAAGAACTTTGTAACATCTCATACAAACAATTTAATGGCACAACTGAAAGCCCTAGAGAAAAAAAGAAACAGAAACACCCAACAGGAGCAGATGGCTGGAAATAATCAAACTCAAGGCTGAAATCAACCAATTAGAAACAAATAAAACAATTCAAATAATTCAAAGTAACAGGACAGTAGCCTATCACAGAAGGCACCTGAAAGACTCTACCTAGCAATGTATCAAAGCAGATGCTGAAACCCATAACCAAGCCTTAGGCAGAGTGTAAGGAATCATATGAAGGAAGGAGGAATTAGTATATCCTAGAGGGGAGAGAGAGCCCCACAAGGTCCAAATATATCTGAGTGCAGGGGTCTTCTATGAGACTGTTTATCCCACCAAGGGCCATGTATGGATACAACCTACAACCCCTGCTCAAACATAGCCCACAGTAGCTCAGTATCCAAGTTGGTTCCCTAGTAAGGGGGCAGGAACTGTTTCTGACATGAACTCATGAGTTTCCCCTTCCCCCTTGCTAGGCCACAGATAAGGACATTGCAACCATCCTGAAGATACCTGATAAGCTAGGGCCAGATGGAAGGAGAGGAGGACACCCCCCTCAGTAAACTCGGAATGTGGCAGGGAGCAGATGAGGGAGGAAAGGGAAGATTGGGAGGGAAAGAGGGAGTGGGCTACAGCTGGGATACCAATGAATGTATAAAATTATTTAAAAATAAAAATAATTTAAAAAGAGAAAGGAGGTACCTCAAATACAAACAAAAACAAGAAAAATCTGAAAACTTTTCATACTTAATGAACTTGCTGACAGTGGAGAACTCTGGGTACAGGGAAAAATAGTCAATTGATACCCAGCTTGAAAGAGAAGTCAGAAAGAGAGGAAATACAGGGACTGTAGCATCAGAGGAGCGTTTTCTCTGATACCTCAGTGCTAGCTAGATACCACTGCATGATTGTATATACAATATACAGCATTGAGAGTAAAGGCCATGTGAGTTGTGAATTTGGGTAATTGTATAATGTCAATGAAAGCACGAATTAAATAAATCATAATAAAGGGCAGGCTTTTCTAAAGATTATTTTGAGCATTTTGTTTTGTTTTGTTTTGTTTCTGAAAGGAGATGAGGGAGGGAGGATGGGGTTGGGAGGGAATGAGGGAGTGGGATATAGCTGGGATACAGAGTTAATAAAATATAACTAATAATACAATTTAAAAAAAGACAGAACAGGTAACACCACTTATTTCTAATATGCTTGGACTGCTTTGCCAAATCTAAATAAGCTGATATCAATTTTTAATTGTAATTCTGAAATAGGTTCTCATCAGACACAAAATCTTGCTACCAAGACTTTTTAGCGATAAGAATTCATTTCAAATTCTACCATGTACATCTTGTAGTCAGGATAAATTTTGGTTCAAAGGCTTTGTAGGTAGATTGATGTTTTCCTGCCACCACTACATATCCTGCCTGGCTAAAAGGTGGTCTCCGTAGTCTCCATAGGCTCTGCTCCTAGGAAGCTCAGCTAGAGTCATCCCCATATCCTCCCTGAAGCCTACCTTGTCACCAGTCTCCAACTTGTATCAGTGATGCTCCTGCCCTTGGCCCATTTCCCTTTTATCTCCAACCCCTCTCGCCTCCCTCCCCACTCTCCTCACATCAGGTACCAACCCTGCTTGTTTCCCTCCCCACTCCTTCTTCTCTGCAGTTCCCCTACTTCATCAACTGCTGCTGTCTATTCTATTTCTCCATCTGACTGAGATGCAAGGAAGACCTCCCTTGGATCCGCTTGTTACTTAGCTTTTTGGCGTTTGTAAATTGTTGTAGGGTTATCTTGTAATATATGGCTGATATGTGCTAATAAGTGATACAGATTACATGTCCTGGTTACTCATTCATGATAATCCTTTTACCCTGCCTACAAGATGTGCATAGATAAAGATAGAGCAGAGACAGCGGGAATGTCCAGCCAGTGCCGATGTCCAACCTCAGACATATCCCATCGGAAAGAGCCAGCCCCTGACACTAGCAACAACTCTTTGCTATGTTTACAAATGCAGAGAATAGCATCACTGTCCTCTGAGGGGCCTCACCACGCAGCTGATAGTAACAGATACTGAGACTCACAGCCAAGGATTGTGTGGAACTCAGGAAATCTTAAGGAAGTATTAAAAGACACACAGGGGACAAGAACGCCACAAGAAAAAACAAACCAATAGAGTCAACTTACCTAGAAACACGGGGGCATAGAGAGATGGAAGCACCAACCAAACAACATGCATGGACTGGCCCTAGGCCCCCTAAATATTTGTAACCTACAGCTTGATCTTCCTGTGGGTCTCCTAGTAAGTAGAGCAGGAGCTGTCTATGACAGGGACTCTGCTGGCTGCTTTTTTTTATCACTTCCCCCTAAATGAGTTTCCTTGCCTAGCCTCAGTGAATGAGGATCAGCTTGTTCCTGATGAGACTTGATATGCCAGGCTGGGTTAGTGTGTGGGGCTCTCCTTTTATTAGAATAAAGGAAGGGTGGGTAGAGAGAAGAGGATGAGATGGTGGAAACAGGAGGAGAGGGCAGAGGTAGCTATGATCAAGATCCAAAGTGAATATATATATATATATATTAAAAATTAACTTTACAAATTTCTACCATTTATAAATAGCTTAATAATGGCAATATTTCTAGATATGAGAACCCATTGAGTAGTTATTTGATGAAGAATGTGCAATAAAATGGTAAAAATAATTTATGACATTCTGTTTTTATTTTTCTAGAAAATATTGAAGTGAAAATGATGACGAAAACTATTATTCAGCATAAATACACTAAAAACCTGATTTTCTTTGTCTGTCATCATACTAATAATTCTACATAAAATACATGCTTATATGAACAGGCCTTTAATATAATCTCCAAATAAATAATTAATTCTATGCCTTTTGTATTATTATTATTGTTTTTGATGTTATTTTACCTCAATCATCTGCAACATGCATAAGCCCTAAAAATATATTGCTGACCTAAGTAAAATACTTTTTTCTTCATGTTTTCCTTTATTATTCATGAGGACTAGAATATAATTTAATGGATTTACCATAAAATCTGGAACTTGTTTTGGAAGTAAAAAATAAAATTAGTCTCTCATTCTGTGATCACCTTAAATATGTTATAATTTTTGCTTATTTTCACTGAAGTCATTATTTTGCTTTATATTTTCCTATGGACATGCTCTAAGAAGGACTTAAATTTTATTGTCTTGAGAAAAGGTCTTAGAATTTGAAGCAAGAAAAGTTATGAACTCACACTGAGAGGCAAAAAAGTAATTGAATAGTACAAATTATTCAGTCCTTTGTCCATTCTATAGACATAGCATATATACTAAAAGAGAAATGTTGTAATACAAATTAATGTGATTCATTGAGATAAATGTGTACATATGTATGTATGTATACAAACATGGATACATATAGTTTTCAGTATTTATTTTCTAAGATCATTTTTAGTTTTTTTAGACATTCTTATGGTATATCCAAATTTTGCCCCAAATTTATAATTCTCATGTCATCAGAATTTCAAGGTTTCAGGTGTATTCTGACATGTTCAGCTAAATTTATACTGATGGTCTGTAAGACAAACATTTCTGCTTCAGCAGATGATCCCTGAAAATTCAGCCATATATAATGAATTGCTAATGGGAATGTATCTTAAAATACAGAGAAACCTTCCCTGCCTTTGAAGCAGATGACCCTGAAAGAAAAGATACTGGAAATAGTTCTATTCCAAAATATTTCTGAAGAAAACCTAGCAGAAAGGACAATCTCAACTGAGAGTGAAGCACTCTCATGATAATGTCCAAATGGAATTTCACACTCTTTAATTATATTAGTCTTTTTTTTTTTTTTTGGCTATTTTGTATATGCACTCAGACCCCTGCACAGATGTAGTCCATAACAGTTCAGTATTCAAGTGGGCTCCATTGTAATAGGAACAGGAATTGTTTCTGACATGAACTGATTGGCCTGTTCTTTAATTACCTCCCCCTGAGGGGGAAGCAGCATTACCAGGCCATAGAAGAGGACAAGGCAGCCACTCCTGATGAGACCTAATTGACAAGGATAAGAAGGAAGGAAAAGAAGACCTCCCCTATCAGTGGACTTGGGGAAGGGCATGCATGCAGAGGTTGGAGGAAGGAAGGGATTGGGACTGGAGGCGGGAGGGAACCACAGGGGGATACAAAGTGAATAAAATGTAATTAATAAAGAATTTAAAAAATAAAGAAAGAAAAAAAGAATATCAAAATACTTTGCTTGACTATTAAAATTTGTTTTTATAGTATATCATAAACAACAACAACATAAATTATGTGATTTATGGCAGTAAAAACTTACTTCTTGGTCTTCTGGCAGAGGTAGAGCAAGAATGTCTAAGGTTATAGCAGATTTGATGCCTGGTGAAGCTGTACATCCTAAATCAATATGGTCTCCACAGAAACCTCATATGCTGGAAGCAAGAAGGTATTTGCAAGATTCCTTCTCCTAAAAGAGAACTGTTTCCAGTGTTTATGTCCGTATGGAAAAATCATCACAGAAAGACCAAATTTCCTAATATATTTATTTGAATGAGGAGAATTTTAGCATATAAATTTGGAACTATGTAAACTGTCAGTTGTAAGCCTTCAAGAATTGTAAGCTCTTTTATTATATTCAACACTGCAGAGATATTGACAGCACTGCAATTGTTAAATTATACAGAGCATATCATTAGGTTATTCAAATAACTTATGTTTTGCAGACATGCAGTTTCAAAGTATAGTTTCTTAATTAATATCCTCATTATAATGTATGCTGAAATAATTAGAAAATCAGAATTTCACCAAACACAATAGTATCCAAGTTTATTTAAAAAAAAAAAGCAAAACAAAATAATCAAGGAAAATCAAAACAAAAACACTACTACCGTTTTAATCTCACTGTGGCTTAATAAAATGAGAACTGATCTATTCAAGATCCAGCTTTACCACTTCAGCATAAACCTAAGATATGTTTCATCCTACCACAGAAACATTTGTTGTACTATGTTCATTCCTGCTGTAATGATAATACATAGAATCAACACAAGTAAAGTAAACAAGACACAGAAAAAATATGGTATATATTTTCTTATATATAGATATTATTGTTAAGTCAATACTAAACCATCTACTAGCTGTAAAGCCACAGAGGTTATATATAGAGTAAGGGACTGGGAGGAGATATAGATCTTCTTAAGAAAGGGAAATATGATAGATGTGAATGAGCAGACTGAAATGTGACATTCAGCTCGGTAATGGGAAGGGAAAACAGGAACTAGGACCAGAATCCATGAAGCGAAAGCTAAACTTATGGTATAGTATGGAAACTATTTGAGGTATAGTATGGAAACCTAATACAGTAAAAGCTTTGTAAAAGGTATACATATTTGAAGGCAATCTAAAAGGAATTGTCAAACAGTGGAGAGAGAGAGTCTCAACTGGACATATCTTGTCATCAAATGAAGCTTTCTGTACTGGGAATGTAAACACCAGCCAACATCAAAGCTGATGGAAGTACCCAACCAATATCTGATTTAATTTATGGCTCAGTCTTCATAATGAAATCCGTACCTGACACTTTTGTGATGACTAGGAATCTAAGACTAAATAGTCCAGTGACCTAGGATAAAACCAAATACTATTGTCCTATTAAAATAATATAGCATTTAAATGACTCATAATAACATTATGCTATATACATAGCCACCAACAAGGAAACTTCCCTTCCTACAGCAGATGAAAAAGATATAGAGACCTCTGGCTCAGATGTAAACTATGGGCAGCTCAGTCTTCAAGTAAGGGA
Organism: Psammomys obesus; assembly: GCF_907164565.1. NCBI lineage: Eukaryota > Metazoa > Chordata > Mammalia > Rodentia > Muridae > Psammomys > Psammomys obesus. The sequence goes on along the minus strand of NW_026596079.1, from coordinate 30,748,630 downwards.
AGCAGGGCCAGTCTCTGACATGAACTCAGATGTCTACTCTCTTATCTCCTCCTGGTGAGGTGGCCATACTCTGCCAAAGAGAAAGAGGATCCAGATATTCATGATGAGGCCTGACAGGCTAGTGTCAGACAGCAGGGGAAGAGGACCTCCCCTGTCAGTAGACTAGGGGAGGGACACAGTGGGAAAAGTGGGGGAGGGTAGGGCTATGAGGAAATGAGGGAGGGGGTTACAGCTGGGTTACAAAGTGAATAAATTTTAATAAATACTAATAATAACAGAGAGAAAAAAAATTAAAGGTTTCAAAGACCTTCTTTAAACATATTACAGATTTCCCAAATTAGGTATTTTACTACTGGCTTATATTATTATTTCAGAATACTAGTTTAAATGTTTTTTCTAGCAAAATCTCTGTCATTATTTTTGTTTTTAACATAACAAAATTAGGTGTAATTTGAAATATTTCCATGTTATAAATCAGCATGATGTATTGTGAACATGGTAATTTCCACTGTCACCAATCACTACATATATTTTCATAACAAATAATGATCACAAATCAATCACAATATGCATTGCTTGTATTGTGACATTGAGTAACCTATAATCATTTATTTCAATGCCCAGAAAACTTGAATGATAAGTCACAATGCTACAAAGACAGAAGATATAAAATAAAATTGGTGTTACAAGGAGGAAGAAACATGAAATTATCTTCCACCAGGGGATAACTAAAAAGCATTTCCTAAGGAACAAAGAATCTATTTCAATAGAATCAAAATATATGCAAAATTGTTCTTATTTATATTCATTCTTAGGAAATAATAATGAATATCTTTCTTTAGAAAAACATAAGTTTAGTATAGATTTGTCTTAATAAATGAAAAGCAAACTCCATCTCATTTATTTTCCTAGAACAAAAGAAAAATGGGAAGATGCTATTTTTAATTGGGGTCAGTGAAGATAAGGCTGAAACAAGTTTTCCTCCTGATTTCAGGTGCTATTTTTTGATGGGGGGCATTGAAAGTGGCTAGTGACTCCTGTCCTATTCCCTGTTTTCTCCCTCTTCCGATGACCATCTCATTTGGCTTTGTGAGTGAGGATTGATCATCTTACCTAGAGTGTTCTTGCTTAGCTTCTTTAGGTATACAGATTTTATTATGATTTTATAATTATTTTATTATGATTTTACTATCCTATATTACATGTCTTATATCCATTTATAAATGAGTATAAACCATGTGTGCCTTTCTGCTTCTGGAATACCTCACTCAGGATGATCTCATCTAGTTCCCACCATTTGCCTGCAAATTTCATGATTTCCTTGTTTTTAATTGCTGAGTAGTATTCCATTCTGTAAATGTACCACAATTTCTGTATCCATTCTTCAGTTGAGGGACATCTGAGTTGTTTACAACTTCTGTATATTATGAACAAAGATGTTAGGAATAGGACAGATGTCTACCACAAAGGGTCTCTGAAAGACTCTACCCACCAGGGTATCAAAGCAGATGCTGACACTCATATCCAAACTTTGGGCAGAGTACGGGGAATCTTATGAAAGAAGGGGAAGATAGAAAGATCTGGAGGAGACAGGAGCTCCACAAGGAGAGCAACAGAACCAAAAAATCTGGGCAAAGATGTCTTTTCTGAGACTGATACTTCAACCAAGGATCATTCCTGGAGATAACCTAGAACCCCTGCACAGATGTAGCCCATGGCAGCTCAGTCTGCAAGGGGGTTCGCCACTAATGGGAATGGACAATATCTCTGACATGAACTCAGTGGCTGGCTCTTTGATCACCTCTCCCTGAGGGGGGGAGCAGCCTTAGCAGGCCACTGAGGAAAGCAGTGCAATCAATCCTCATGAGACCTGATAGGTTAGGATCAGAGGGAAGGAGAGAAGGACCACCTTGTCAATGGACTTGGACAGGGGAATGGGAGGAGAAGAAGGAGGAAAGGTAGGATTGGGAGGGGATGAGGGAGAGGGCAACATCTGGGATACAAAGTGAATAAACTGTAATTACTAAAAATAAATAAAATTTTAAAAATGAGGCTAGTGAAGGTAAATATAATTATGTTTTATTATATAAATTATGAAATTTTCAAAAAGGGAGAATTTTTTAAATGAATTCAATTTATTATTTTAAAGTCCAATTGAATAAAAGACCTTCTGGGATAAATATCTACCGTTACTCTGAGATGAGTTGCCAGTTGGTTTTATCATGGCATTTTATCATTTGAATAGCATCCTTTAATGTTTCAAAGGAAGAAACTTAGCCCACATGGTTTAACAGCCTATCGTTTTCAACACAATATTTGCTTTAAAACCTACCATTTCAAAGAATGGCAACAATCCGAAGATTTGTATTCTTCTTAAATATGTGTAAGAGCATTGCCCAGGGGAGAACCACTAAACAATACAAGATACAGAGAACAATAAAACCAGTATGTTTAAGCTGCAGAGCCACATTTTCTGATTTAGTTGAAATTCTGCCATCCACTAAATTGCAACTGCAGTATGTTAAATGGTGCTTAGTACCCTGACAAAGTTAATTATCTTGTGAAGTGTTTAACTTATTCTTGCTGTGTAGCTTACTGGAATAACCTTGCTGATTATGGAGTACAGCATAAATATATTACTATTATTATTAATAAAAGTAATTTTGTGATAATTATTTCATGATTTGACATTAGCTGTGTGTTCTAAATATATAACATGTGAAATTAATTCTTCCTGAGCAATAGGCTGACATTTAGAGCCTCAAAAGTTATAATTTACTGCCTAATACCTGATGTCTTAAGACTTCTGCATTTTGTGGAGATAAACATTTTATCCCTAGAATATTATGTCTCATAATCACTTATCACAGAATTATGGCAAGTATTATAAAATGAGAAATATAATTATAGCTCTATGCTTAACATCATTGCTCCCTTTATTTCTTTTCATACTGTGCTTTTTCATGTGAAAACTTCAGCTCTTAATTAAAGTGTTTGATATTTTGTGTTGTTTTAGATAGTTAGGATTTATTATGAACTTCGAAGCATAAATTCTTTCTCTGTTATTTTGAATCAGTGCAAAGTGTAAGAAAAATGAAAAACACTCAACCTTCAGATTTAATTTCATTTATTATTTACTATCATGTGACTTAAAAATATCACATAAATTCAATAAAACTGGACTGACTCATTCATGATTTAGCCTAATTAGTCTGTTTTCTTAATTTTTTATTTAGGGTATGTTTGCAATTTAAATACTATGACTTAAGTATTTGATAAAGTATAATTTAATTATTTTTTCCACATTTTTGTAGTACTCTGATTTGATTTAAAATATCCCCAATAGACATATAGTTTTGAACACTTGGTTCCTAGTCATTTGGTGATACTGTTCAAGAAGATTTTGGATTCCTTAAATAGTAGTGTTACTGGTGATGGTTCTTGAGGTTATAGAGCCCTCTGAATCCGCCCAGCTTCTTGGCTAGCAAGACAATGAAACCAGCCGGTTCCTGCTGCTGCCAGTATGCCCTTTCCACCATGTTTTAACTGATTCTGTGAAGAATAAACAAAAATAACCTCTTCCTTTGTTAAGCTGCTTTTATTGGACATTTTTTCATTTAAATGAGACAAGAAATTATCACAATAAATGGTCTCCATTTTGACTACATACTAGAATAGGTATCTGGTCCTAGATGTCTATTTCATTTCCATTTCTACTGTTGGAATAAATACCATGTCAAAAAAGCAACATGATAATGGGAAGTTTTTATTTGCTTAAAAATGTGGATGAACTACCTCTGAGGCAGGGATTTAGGTCCACTCCATGCATTGTCCTTAGGTCCTCTTCAGGTCTCCTCCATGCATTCTCTGTCCTTCAGGGTCCCCTGCCTCAGTTTTTATGGCTAATTTGGTCTCATTTTGAAGCACATGGAGGGACATAAAACTCCTGCTCAGATGTAGCCAATAAACTTAGTATCCAAGTGGGAACCTAGTAAGGAGAGCAGGGACTTTTTCTGGCATAAACTCAGTGGCAGGTTCTCTAATTATCTCCCCTGGGGGATGCAGCCTTCCCAGGCCACATAGGAAGACAATGCAACCAGTCCTGAGGAGACATGATAGACTTGGGTCAAAAGAAGGGGAGGTCTAGGCTATAGGGGTAGAAGAGGGAGTGAGGGTGTGTTTGGGAAGACACAGGGTGGGGACCACAGCAGGGATGAAAATTGAATAAATTGTAATAAATGATAATGATAACAAAAATAAAAAATTAATTTTAAAAACTTTTTTAAAAAAGTACAGATGAACAGTATCATGTGGGAAGGTACAGTGACAGAATTAGACATCTGGTCTCCTCGTGCTCAATTGACAAGATCACAAAAAAATGAATGTCTCATGCAGCTGGCTTACTTATTTGCCTCATTTAGCTAACATTCTCTTGTGTTACATAGTTCAGAATATCCTGCCAAGAGAATGGAGTTATCCAAAATAGACTAGGTTTTCCTATATCCATGAACAAACAAGACAATCACCCACAGATATGCCTACACACCAAACCTACCTAAGTAATTCTTTAATTGAAACACTCTACCTAGGCAGTTCTAGGATATGGCAAGTTGACATTTAAAACTTATGATCAGTGTCAGTGTGCAATGAAGCTGCATGTTCTTTAGTTATACCTAAATATATAACAATGTTTTGACATTTAAATTATTCTTGTTATTCTTTGTATGTCCTTATGCTATTTTCTTAGTGAAAACTTAAAAGAACGAGGTGTGTGATAAGAATGACAGAAATTCCCATTACTCCACTGAATATAGGCAATATGAAAAGCACATCTCCTCTTGGTTCTCAATCTTTTCTATTAAAACATTTTATTAATTGTTAACTTCATAATGAATTGTAGGCACAATGTTGACTTATGTAACACCATTATCTGGTTGCAATCTTTGTTCTGAGTCTCTCTTCTCTCAATGTTGTGAAAACATTGCTCTCTAATTGTCTCATGGTATGCTAATAAAGCAGCTTAGCCTATGGCCTATGGTGGAAGAAGGTAGGGCTGGACATCCTGCTTGACGGAAGAAGAGGAGATGGAAGAAGAAGTTGGGGATTGAGCCACAGGAGAGGTCCAAGAAACATCAAGAAAAGGCTGTGGAGCAGAAAATCAACAAAGTATCTCTGGGATGTACACTGGGAGAAAGCCAAATTAGCTTAGAAATTTAAGAGTAGTTTAATAACAGGAAAATAAGAGTATAATAACTGTAATAACAGTTTTTGTGTTGTAAAACTTATTGTTAAAATAATTTAACAGAATCTCAGTTATTTCTGTGATAGCCAGGTTAAGAGAGAAACTAAAAGAAAAGAAAAAAAAACGGTTTAAAAATAATAACTATAACATTTTGGTACACCAAGTGGGATAGAACTTACATAGAAAGTAAAACCATAGAACAGTTTCTTAGTTTTGTTCATTAAGAGAGAAATTTCAATTTATTTAATTCTTTTTGGTTTTTAAATTTAATTTATGTATTTATTTATTACAGTTTATTCACTTTATATCCCCTCTGTGGCTCCCTCCTTTGTCTCCTCCCAGTCCCACCTACCCTCCCTCTTCTCCCTCTATGCCCTTTCCCTAGTTTCCTGATAGGAGAGGACCTCCTCCTCTTCTCTCTGACCCTAGCTTATCAAGTCTCATCAAGTCTGGCTGCATCTTCCTCCATGTTCTGGAAAGTCTGAACCCCCCAGGAGGAAGTGACCAGACAGCTGTCACTGAGTTCATGTCAGAGACAGCCTCTATACTTCGTACTAGGGAACACACTTGGAAACTGAGCACCTAACAGGCTTCCTTGGAACAGGGGGTCTAGTTCCTCTCCATGCATGGTCTTTGGTTGGAGTATCAGTCTCTGCAGGACACTTTGGGCCTAAGTATCTTGGATCTGTTCCCTGGAATTCCTGTTCCTTCCAGGTCCTTCCATTTTCCTCTTCTTCCATAACGATTCTGGCACTCTGCCTAAAGTTTGGCTATGATTCTCAATATCTCCCTTGATACCCCGGTGGGTAGAGTCTTTCAGAGGTCCTCTGTGGAAGGCTCCTGTCCTGTTCCGTGTCCTCTCCTACTTCTGATGTCTATCCTATTTGCCATTCTGAATGAGGATTAAGTATCTTCCTTGTTGTTTAGCTTCTTTAGACTATATTTTTCAGTATGTTTATCCTACATTATATGGCCAATATCCACTTATAACTGAGTATATATCATTTGTTTCTTTCTGCTTCTGGGTTACCTCATTCAAGATGATCTTTTTAATTCCCACAATTTGCCTGCAAATTTCATGATTTCCTCGTTTTTAATTGCTGAGTAATATTTCAAAAATTAATAAATAGGACCTCATTGAACTGAAAACCTGTCAAGCAAAGGACACTGTCATCAGAACAAAATGACAGTGTACAGATTGGAAAAAGGTCTTCACCAACCCTGCATCTGACAGAGGGCTAATATTCAGAGTATATAAAGAACTAAAGAAGTTAAACACCAACAAAACACATAATCTAGTTAAAAATGGAGTACAGAGCTAAACAGAATTTTCAATAGAGAAATATCAAATGGCAGAGGAACACTTAAAGAAATGCTCAACATCCTTAGTCATCAGGGAAATACAAATCCAAATGACTCTGAGATTTCATCTTACAACCACAATAATGGCTAAGATAAAAAACTGAAGTGACAATACATGCTGGAGAGGATGTAGAGAGAGGGAAATCCTCCTCCATTGCTGGTGGGAATGTAAACTTATACAACCACTTTGAAAATCAACCTGTCACTTCCTCAGAAAATTAAGAATAGTGCTACCTCAAGCTATAGTACTTGTATAGGTGTAGTAGTATAGGTATAGTAGTACACCACCAGCTATACTACTCCTAGGCTTATACCCAAAAGATACCCTACCATTCAATACGAACATTTGCTCAACTATGATTGTAGCAGCTCTATTACAAATAGACAGAATCTGGAAACAACCTAGGTGTCCCTCAATCAAGGAATGGATACAGAAATTATGGTACATTTACACAATGGAATACTACTCATCAACTGAAGTTTTTTTTGAATTTTTTATTTAACTTTTATTAATTACACTTTATTCATTTTGTATTCCCCCCATAAGCCCCTCCCTCCTCCCCTCCCGATCCCACCCTCCCTCACCTTTCTGCGTCTACTGATAGGGGAGGTCCTCCTCTCTTTCTTTCTGTTCTTAGTCTATCAGTTCTCATCAGAAGTGGCTGCATTGTCATCTTCTGTGGCCTGGTAAGGCTGCTCCCCCCTCAGGGGGAGGTGATCAAAGAGCAGACCAATCAGATTATGTCAGAGGCAGTCCCTCTTCCCATTATTATGTAACCCACTTGGACACTGAACTGCCATGGGCTACATCTGTGCAGGGGTTCAGGAAATCACAGCTTCCTGATTAGACAGAAACTCGCCTCACTCCACCCCTACACCCACAGATAAACAAAAATTGATACAAACACCAGAGAAGAAATTCCTTGCTGAGAAAAAAAAAATAATAAGGCTGTTTAGCACTAGCAAATTTCTCAAAGCCAGACTTTCTTAGGCAAGGCAGCCACTTTGAGAAGGGCCTATTGCTGGCTGAATCTTGCAAACCGGAGGAGCTAACACTTTGGATCAAATAACTACCCAGAGTCAGGTCGGGGTCCGGATCCAGTGTTGAAGGCAGAAAAAAAAATTTCATCCCTGAAGCCAGATTCAAAGACACACTGAGAAGCCCCAATCATCCTCACTGATGAGGTCTAGAAGGGAAGCTGGGTCTAAGAAAATAAAGTCTTTGGGGAGAAGTTTTGAGATTAAAGAAGATTACTTTTCTATGTTGAAAATAGAGGAAGACACAGTGCATCTGGATTCCATTTGAGTTTTTTTTTTTTTCTTAGCATACACATAATTTTTTTCAGTGACAATTGCAGTTTCGCATATCCTCTTTGGGAGAGATCAGAATAAGACAGACTTGGATCAGGAACAGACTGAGAAATTACATGGTAAATTAAAGCCCATAAATAGAGGTTGGAGGAATCTTTGAAACAAAATAGGGGACCTTCAGAGAAATCTAATCTGGAACTTAAAATAACAGCAAAATAGTTAACCAGTGAGGTTATCTATTTTAGAGGAGAACCTACTATTGCTGTTTATTGAATCAGCCTATTTCCTAAGAGCATTCTACTTTCACTTGTCTTATACTTAGCTTTCACCACTCAACTCTACTTCTGGTATATACTACAATGGTGCGGCCAAGACCTAAACATATCTAGAGTGTAACACGGTGTAAGAACTGGTGTAAATAGAAGGGAAAGTCATTTCTGTGTCTATACAAATGCTATTAGTGCAATGCCGAGAGGAGCTGAGTAATCACACCCCAGTTGATTGTGTTATCAGTGCATATTTATCTTCTTCATGTGCCTCAGCGTTACTGAAGATCTACAGATCTACTCTTTACACTTCACAAGATGAGCAAACGCTTATTAAGAACAATCCTTTTGATGGTCAAGACTTATAGTCAGAAGTCAAGGGACCCTTAGACCATGGTGCTTATTTAATTTTCTGAACAAATGTAGAAAAAGAATTAACCCTAAATCTCAGATTATGGAACTTGTCTAAAAATCCAGTGAAGGTATTCTGTAATCAGAATACCCATCCAAGTTAGTCTGTATTTGGTATGTATTGGTTCTAAGCGGATAATGTGCTGCTCTCTGTTTGCTTCCAGCCCAGTGTAGGAAGTCTTTTTTAATTAAGTTTTTATTTTTATATTAATTACAGTTTATTTACTTTGTATCCCAGCTGTAGGCCCCTCCCCCATTTCCTCCCAAACACATCCTCCCTCCGTCATCTTCTCCCATTCCCATTTCCAAATCCACGGATAGGGGAGGTTCTCCTTTCATCTGACGCTAAAATACCAGGTCTCATCAAAACTGGCTGCATTGCCTTCCTCTGTGGCCTTACAAGACTGCTCTCCCATTAGAGGAGGCAGTCAAAGAGCCAGCCACTGAGTTCATGTCAGAGACAGTCCCTGTTCCCATTACTAGGGAAACCTACTTGGATACTGAGCTGCCATGGGCAACATCTCAGCAGGGGTTCTAGGTTATATACATGAATGATCTTTGATTGGAGTATCAGTTTCAGAAACGACCCCTGTACCCAGAGTTTTTGGTTCTGTTGCTCTCCTTGTGGAGCTCCTGTCCTCTTCAGTTCTTACTAACTCCTGGCTTCTTTGCTAAGATTCCCTGCACTCTGCCCAAAGTTTGCCTTTGAGTCTCAGCTTTGATACACCACTGGTAGAGTCTGTTTGAATGCAGTAGGTACAAGATGGTAGGCCAGAATACAGTAACAAGGACCGCTTTCAATTTCATTCCCAACAGCAATAGATTTAAACTGGGCCATGTATTTGCTTTCATTTTCTATTATTGTCATGAGTATTTATACTCCCCAAGTATATGAATAAATGAGTGGATAAAAATTGCTTGAAATATCAGATTTTTATCTGCTTGTCTTCTTTATTTTGAAATTATATATAGCACTGTACTAAGAAACATTTTTATTTTCTTAGAAGAGGAAGTCCAGTAGTTCCCCAGGTGAATGTAAGCTTGCTTCATAATAAATCATCTCAGGATATTCTGCCCTCAAAGCACAAACGACAGGATAAATATATTGTAGCTTCTTTCTGTGATTCTTATACCCAGTTAAGAAGTAGCTGATACTACTGAACACAGTGTTATATCCATAAGATGTAGTACATTTGCTTATATGTTCTCAGACACAAATCATTCTTCTACTATTTTCTCTCTATAGAACCTGGAACTTATTTCTTCAAATCCCAATATAATATAAAAAGTCTAACACTGATTTGGGGGTACAAAAAGGGATTTTGTGGTATCAAATACTGAATCTAGCAGGTGTTCACTTTATATTACTTTATTGATTGGTTGACTGGTGGTATTTACTAAAATCAGAAGGTGATTTATTGAAAATAACGGAAGATACTTTCACTGTCTTTGTTTCATGGAACGATTTTAAGAACTCAAATCTAATCAAATATTGCGTTTGATTTTATAGTAACTCTAATCTAGGAAGCACATATTCTAGTGATTTAATGTAAAATATCTATGCTATTAGTAATGTAAAACAAAACAAAAACTGAATTCCAGAATATGGAGTATTGAAATGACAATCAGTTGTATAGTGGAAAATGATATAGTACTATATGGCAGCCACCCTCAGAACATATTTATATAATAAATGTGATGTTTATATTATTTTCTGGGAGTCCAAAACAGAAGTACAGCTTATAGTGCCTTCATGTCAGAGTTTCCAAGAAGTCTTTGATTAAGTTGTTTGCTCAGCTTTCTGCTTTACCAGCTCCTCTCAAGCTTCCATCTCACTCATCTAGCTGTTGGCAGTACTCAGGTCCTCACTGATGCCTAGAGACATAGGTTCTTGTCAGAGGTGACCCTCTGCATTTCAGATTAGAAGATTTCAGCTGGATTTCTGCATGAGTATGCAAAAGAGTCAGAGGGAGACTTAACCTCTGTGACCTAGGTTCAAGAGTCATCACATAACTTTACCAAATTAGAAGAGATGGATAAACCTGGCTGATTTTCCAGGGGAGACAGCAACAAGCCTATGCATGTCAGAAAAACATTAGGATTACTAGCAGCAGTTTCAGAGGCTGATTTACATAGCATTAACCTTTGATTTCAACAGTAATGCCTTCCATTCTATTCTCATTTACATCAATGTCAACAATCAGTTCACTAGCTTGTTCATTCATTTTATTTCTGTATTGAATTTTTCTTTTTATCCTGTGTGCATGTTGCAGAGAAAGAGAGAGAGGTGGAGAATGAATACATTTGATATATGGGCATATGTGTGGGTTTGCACATCTTTATGCATGAATAGTGCATAAAGTATTTTGCTTTATCACACACCAACTTTATCACACATCAACTTATTCCTTTGAAACAAGTCCTTTAATTCAATCTACACCTGTTGTTCTCTTACAAACTTTAAATAAAAGGGTTACCTAGACATATAAGTTAGATACATACATATAGAAGCTTCAATTTAAATTAAATCTGCTTAATGTAGTTTTATCTAGATTTCTTCTTCAATAGGATATTATGTAATTAACTTCTCTTACCATATGCCTATGTAGAAATTTAAAATTTATTTCTGTGCACAGAAATAGCCTTCATATTCATCTTATTATCACCACAATAACAATATATTCTGTCTTGAAAAACTATAGCATGTCATATTTGTTGTTCTGTCCATATAATTGTCAACATGATTTCTTATGTATCTTATTGTCTGAACTCTCCTGAAACTTGACAGTTTCATACCTATCTTCAAGAAGTCAACAATACTGGGTTCACATGCTCTTGTACTCCTTATTGATCTCCAAGAAAACATGCTTAGAGGAAACCTCAATTTTAGCATCAACGCTAACAATGTGTTCAGTAGAAATTACATAGACAGAGTTGATAGATACATACATACAGACGCTTCAATGTCAATATGAACGATCTAATGGAGTTTATCTATATTTTTCTTCAATAATGTCATTAACTTTTCTAACAGTATACACATGTAGAAGTTCAAAATATATTTCTGTGTTCAGAAATATCACTCTCACTTGTCTCCAATAACATATTGTATGACCATTTATTCCTCTTTTTTATGACAATTCAGCACTTTTGTAATATAAGTTTATCTCAATACAAATTAAAATGAAAAACATTTCAAATGCACAGTTTTATCTAACTATTAAACAGTTTTTACATGAAATCATATTTTCTGGAAAATATGAAACGATTTTTTAAATTTCCACATATGAATTCAATATAATATTTCATTATTAAACATAACTAAAATAAATTAAATACATCAAATGATTAAATGATTGTACTACAGGTTATTGCTTGCTATAACAATATGTTATTATAGAAATGTACAATGGATGGATTTTTGAGTCAGGTTTAAAGAACATGCAAATGATCCAGCATATTTCAGAGGTAGTCAGAGATACTGAATTTGGCAAATTTACACTTTTCTAATTTTTTGAACATGAATTTCATGACCATCTTATCTATGTATATGAAAGTAATATAATGGATAGAGTATGGATTATTGTCTCTACCAGCTACTTTTGGAAGGAATTTTTTTTTTCATAAAACAGTTCTATGTATATCATTGGAGATTATTCTCAACAAATGAATATTAAAAAGTCCTTCATTTAAAAATCTATATTTTGCATTACTTATAATTTTTAGGTGTTTATAATTAAAAATTTACCACAGGAAGAGTTTATAATTCAGTTATATAAAATTCCAAAACAGGGAACAGGACAGGAGCCTACCATAGAAGGCCTCTGAAAGGCTATACCCTGCAGGGTATCAAGGCAGATGCTGCCAAATTTTGGGCAGAATTCAGGGAATCTTATGAAAGAAGTGGGAGATAGTAAGACCTGAAGAGGACAGGAGCTTCACAAGGACAGCAACAGATCCAAAAAGTCTGGGCACAGAGGTCTTTTCTGAGACCACTAGTGGAGATAACCTAGAACCCCTGCACAGATGTTTCCCATAGGAGTTCAGTGTCCAAATGGGTACCCTAGTAAGGGGAACAGGGACTGTCTCTGACACAAACTGATTGGCCTGCTCTTTGATCACCTCCCCCTGAGGGGGGAGTGGCATTACCAAACCACAGAGGAAGACAATGCAACCACTCCTGATGAGACATGATAGACTAGGATCAGATGGAAAGGGAGGAAGACCTTCCTTATCAGTGGACTGGGGGAGGGGAATGGGTGGGGAATATAAAGTGAATAAATAAATAAATATGTTTCAAAAAATTCTGTATTTATATGCTATTACATAATTATGACATAGCTATAGTTTTAAATAAGTATGAATACATAAATAAATAAAAACTAATTTTAACTGTGTGTTATAGAGTAAACCATAAATTATGAAGGTATATGTTAGACATTAAAGAACAAAATCCTCTAATTGGTAGACTAGATGAAACACGATTTGTAATTATAAGAGCAATATATACTTTAGGCAAAAGTCATTGGAAAATGTAAGTTTAATGAATAAGAACTAAGGCAAAATATAATATGCATGTAGTATATATTTCTTCCAAGATGCTTACTAATTGACTACAAATAATATATAACTTTGCATTTGAAACATCTGGCAGACCATATTAATAGGGTGATCAGTTAAACAGTATTTCAATAATATTTGGATGAATTATATGATAAGCTTCCTAAAGAAAATAATGGAGAAAGACACTGCATAATTTCTTTGCAATTTCTGTAAAAACTTTACCATCTCAACTTTTTGAACAGAAGTTGTCTCACTTAGAACCTGGGAAGTTGGTTCATGGAAACTGTTCTGTAGTGAAGTACTGAGGTCAATGCCACTGAAGAAAAATACATATTGCTTTTAGTACTAAATAAAAGGGTATAAGGAAAGCATGATAGGTTGGACAAAATAGAAAAGCAGAGGCAAACATTTGGAGCTTGTTGTAATACAAGCAAGAAAGGAAAAGGATCAGTGCCGATGTGCCTGGTCTCGGTGAGATTGGTGGCCTTAATATGTCGCAGCATTCTGATCCTGCGATGACTTGCACGTATTATAGTTCATAAGTACACAGTTAACAAAGCTCAACATTGGCTACTCTGAAAAAGAAAGAAACACTTGAAAGGAAGCCTTTGGTTATTTTTCAAAATTTAATAGCCTTTGAGGTCTAACTTCTTCCCATTGCGCTAGTATCCAAAGCCAAGAGTTCATGTCTCTGGGGAGGAAAATTGTTGCTAAATACATATGTTGTCAAATAGCATTTTAAACATGGGTGTTTATACTCATAGATTTTTGCCGCTATCAATTTTGGTCAGAGGAGCTACCTTTTACACTGGTAATGCTTAATACATAGAGACATAAAATATCAAGTTCTGAGTATAAATATCATGGAGAGCTCAGTTGCGGATGGATATCTGTATCAATACCCTGCCATTAAAGTGTTTGGGAACTTGTCTGAAGAGGGAGCAGAAAGAACATAAGAACAGGTGGATCATGAAGCAAAACATGAAATGCTAACTTCTGGTTAGTTCTTAGCTTCATGAACTTATAACAGATGTGTTTAACTGTACAATACCCGCAGAAGAAGAAGTCAGAAAAAATACCCAGTACTGATGGGTAGGGTATCCTGAGGCCTGGCTCCTTAGAGAAGAAATTGTCAGTGGCTGGTGAGGAAAAGGAAGTGACACTCTTTTGGGGATGTGCTCACTGATAATTGTTCATGCCACAGTATATGACTACACACTAATGTGCATATTAACAATGCTAACTGGAAGGATTATCAGTATCAAATAGATAAAGAAAAAAAGAAAGAAAGAAAGAAAGAAAGAAAGAAAGGAAGGAAGGAAGGAAGGAAGGAAGAAAGAAAGAAAGAAAGAAAGAAAGAAAGAAAGAAAGAAAGAAAGAAAGGAAAAAAGCAGCCTTGTAACTGGAGAAGATGGTCCATCAAATAAGGGTGTTAATGTTGCTGTTACAGAATATTTTCTAAGGATATCAGGCCTTCCTATAGCATCTGCCCACACTTGATACACACAAACACATATATAAGCATACACATACACACACTTACAAAAAGTGGTAAATAAATTTGAAAAATCTTTAAAAAAATAAATCTGATAGAGATGAGGTTGGTGGTGCTTGTGGGAGTTGGGGAAGTAGCATTATGCATATATTTTCAGTATGTTATATAAACACATGAAACTTTCATTTAATAGTATTAAAGCACAGAAAAAAATATAGTTAATAGTATTGAATGTATGATATTTAGATGGTGAATATAAAATTAATCTAAAACAATAAGAGCTAGAACAGTGGTATTGGAAAATTGCATACAGATAGAAATGGTGCTATAAAATGAATAAACTCTATTCCAGAAAAAAACTGCCAATAAATAAAGATTAAATAACACACTATTCTAATTTGAAAGATATCTCTGGTTTCTATCAAAAAAAATATTGGAAATATTTGCCTTAGTGTAACTTCATGTAAAACATTGGCAGAACTTCATCTCTTTCGTTCCATCATTTCTCAGTTGGGACACAATTATTTTAAATAGGAATGGGAGTTTCAGGCTATAGGAAAATAGAGAATAATTAATTTAACAGGTCCCCCAGCACTGTATTGTATGTTCCCTCATAAGGAAGGAAATGACACTTCCTTAGTGGTGCTTTTAAATCTGTTGCAGAGTAAAGTTTGGAAATTCAGTTAAGACAGATCCATTTTGAAACAGGGCATTATGCTTATGTGCTCTTGTTACAGCACTAGAAAGAGGAGGAAAGACCTGCCTAGTGAACAGCTTCCTAAAGGTTACTTGATCTGTCAATCCCTCTCTACTGGGGATTGTTTGCAAAGCCCAGAGCTTCCAAAAGAAGTGGAAATTGATTAGCTTGGTGAGTAAGTTTGATATGTCTTCACTCCCAAGGCAAGAAAAATGTAGCTGCATCATCTCATGTTGTAACTCAAGCTGGGCAAGTAAAAGTGTGACAGAAGTTAAGTACATAACAGAACCCAAAAAATCATTGATATTTCAGCATTGATCAGAATAAATAGATAAATCTTTCTAATAGTGACAAGATTCCTCATATCACTAGGTCCTATTTTAATCCCCTCATATAATGAAAGCTGCATGGAATTACTGACTTTACAATTTGTTTCCCAGAGAAATGATTTTAAAATAACATACTTACCTTATTAGCATGGCATTAGGGCATGCTATTCTAAGACTGCTGTATCAGTCAGTCAAATATGAGTGCATAGAACATTCATTTAGAAAATTTCTGCAAATAGCATGGTTATTATTTGAATTTGAAATGCATCCCACACGTTCATGTTCTAAGTGTTTTCAATCAGTTTAAGGTGCTGTTTTGAAGATTATTGCCTTCCTAGGATTTTTGTCCTATATAAAGGAAATAGCCTACAAATATGAGTCTTCGCAGAACGTCCCTTACCTCCGCCAGTGTTAATGTTTCCTGCCCTTTGCCACACAAAATAAATGAAACCTAAGTCAGTGCTTTGCTCAGAGACTACCGGCCTAGAGCTATCCCATCATGATGGATTCAGATATTCAGAGACTATAAGCTAATATAAAGTTTGTTTCCTAAGTTGCTTTCATCAGGTGTTTGTCACAGTGAAAAGAAAGTAAATAAAGTACAAATTTTACTGCTCTCTAAAATTTACAGTATCTGAATAAAACTTCCATTCTAATATTTTTTATCAAGATTTCTTTAAATGACCGTTGTCATCTAGGCAAAATAATATTGAATGATCTTTGTTGTAGGTCATGGATTTAAGCTTTACTTATTTATTTATTTTTCATTTATTTATTTATTTATTTTGGTCTTTTCTATTATAGCACTCAAATAATCAACTGGATTCCTAGCTCTCATAAATTAATTAAAGTGAGTATCATTGATGCTATATGTTTCATGTTTTTATTATGTGCATCATTTATTTAGAAAACATTAGCTTTTTTTTCTATTTTTTTTTTTTTTGTGAAGCTAGACTAGAAATTTGGAAGTGCTCTGTTAACTATCTAATAGAGCCAAAAATAATGAAAGAGGAACACAATTGAGAAAAATAAGGTTACTTTAATTTTTTCCAGAGTTTTGATTATATGCTTAAACATACCTAATCTATTAAAGAAGAAAAATAAAATCAAAGCAAACATTTTGCCTCAAGTAGAGGACACACTTCTGACCCTAATTCACTAATTATTTCCTCTCTGAATTCTATTGATTTCATAGGGGACAGATGTGTTATTGTCTTTCACACTATGTAACCAATCTTTTAACAGATAAAGATCAGAAATATTTAATACACTTTACAAAATAACAACACTTACCCGACACCTAAAGTGTTGCATCCTAATTCTGTAATTAAGTAAATTCTCATTACTGGCAACACTCACTCTTGCCATGATGATTTAGATGAAATTCATATACTAGCATGAGTTTGAGTAGAATAAAAAAAGGTTACAAAGCCTGAAGCAGAGTAGTATGTGTCAGAACAATACAAAAGCTTTTTTATTCTATGGAAAGAGTGGGCTATTCACTAATAACACAGAATCAGTAAAAGCATCTTTACAAAAAGTGAAAGTTTAAGTCAGAGGATAGCCATTCAGAATTGATGAAAATCCTAGGAAATTATTTGAAATAACTATGGTTTTGGTTTATTTATAGAGAAAAATGTAAGAAAAAGAAAATATTTAGGCAGGTGAATTGGTGCTTCCCCTGTACTTTGCACTTACTTCACTCAAAATTTTAGAAGTAAGGTACTCAGGAATATTAAACACTCCTGTCTTCATAGCGAAACTAACATCAGCTAGGGCTACAAGAAACACTGTCAGAAAGAGAAGAGGGAAGAAAGGGAATTTTAAAATACTTAGATTAAAATGTACAAAATAATTATTGCCAAAATGCAAATACTATGGGTAAGGTTGTCCTATAGACAGCTTAAGATGTAGAAATAAGGCTATATATGTACCCAACATTTCAAAAATAAAAAATAAAAAGTGAAGTAAATGGTCAAAGACACACATGGTATATACTCACTTATAAGTGGATATTAGACATAATAATATAGGATAAACATACTAAAATCTGTACACTTAAAAGAAGCTAAACACGAAGGAAGACCCTGGCTAAGATGCTCAATATTCATTCAGAAAGGCAAATGGGACGGACATAGGAAGGGGAAGAAAACGGAACAGGACAGAGAGACTCTGAAAGACTCTACCCAGCAGGGTATCAAAGCAGATGCTGATACTCACAGCCAAACTTTGGGCAGAGTACAGGGAATCTTATGAAAGTAGGGGTGGTAGAAAGATCTGGAGAAGACAGGAGCTCCCCAAACAGAGCAACAGAACCAAAAAATCTGGGCAAAGGTATCTTTTCTTAGACTCATATTCCAAACAAGTACCATGCATAGAGATAACCAAGAACCCCTGCACACATGTAGCCCTTGGCAACTCAGTCTCCAAGTGACTTCCCTAGCATTGGGAACAGGGACTATCTCTGAAATGAGTTTGGTGGCCTATTCTTTGATCACCTTCCCCTCTGTGTGATTGCAGCCTTACCAGGCTACAGAGAAAGACAATGCAGCCAATCCTGATGAGACCTGATAGACTAAGGTCAGATGGAGGAGAGGAGGATTTCCCCTATTAGCAGATTTGGAGAGGGGCAACAGAAGCGAAGAGGAAGGCAGGGTGACATTGGCAGGAAATGAGGGAGAGGGCTACAGCTGGGATACAAAGTGATTAAGTTGTAATGAATAAAAAAGAAATAAATTTTTAAAATGACAAACTGCGAATATTTTTACAAAATACCTGACCTTTAGCTTCTAAATGAAATAAAAATTTGTAACCCAACATGAAGCAAAATATAGCAATAACTTAATTGCTCAGTGAAGGGAAAATGGATAAAGAATACATATATAAATTTTCTTGTTCTGTTGCTCTCCTTGTGGAGTTCCTGTCCTCTCCAGCTCTTACTATTTCCCACTTCTTACATAAAATTCCATTCACTCTGCCTGACAGTTGGCCATCAGGCTCAGCATCTGCTTTGACAGTCTGCAGGGCAGAGGCTTTCAGAGGCCCTCTGTGGCAGGTTCTGAGGTTGTTTCCTGTTTTCTTCTTCTGGCTTTCAAAAGAACAAGAAAATTTGAACACAGGGAACTTCCCAGACTCATACTCCAACCAAGGACTATCCGTGGAGATAACCTAGAACCCTGACAATGCAGCCACTTCTGATGAGAACTGATAGACTAAGATCAAAAAGAAGGAAAGGAAGACCTCCCCTATCAGTGGACTTGGGGAGGGGCATGCATGCAGAAAGGGGGGAAGGGTGGGACCGGGAGGGGAGGAGGGAGGGGCTTATGGGGGGATACAAAATGAATAAAGTGTAATTAATAAAAGTTAAATAAAAAATTTTAAAAAAGATGAGAAAAAAAGAATACATATATAACAAACATGTTAATCCATACTACCAAATAAATATGAATTCAACTTTAAATTGAAAAGAAATCTGTCATTTACAGATTTCAATTACAGATTACAATTATTAGAGAACACTTTATTAGTCAAGAAATATAGCTAAACAAAAACTATTTTATGACTTTATACATGGGGTAAAATGAACTTTAAAAATCAAACCTTCAAATATATAAGGACAAAGAATAGAATAGTAGTTATTATATCAACTAACACGGAAATATAAGATGAAGTACACAAGTGACTTAACAACAGGAGCAGTATAATAGTGAATTACTAATAATTTTGTATATTGCCATGAATAAGTAGATTGATCTCATATAACATGATAGGTACATTAATCTTAAAATACTTTTTATGTGTAGAGATTACAATAAAATTATATTTGTCCCTTTTTTTGCTTCCTTCAAAGCCCCCCATAAACTGTGTACATACAGCATATATGCATATGTATCATATAATTCAGTTTAACAATCATTTTATTAACTATTGTTATTGCAAACCATCATATTCTAAACATCAAATATAGGCAAGAGAATGTATTAAACAGAACATAATAGACGTTCATTGGCACATATATATATATATATCACAATGAAAATATATTAAAGCAAATGAACTACAACTGAAAAGTCCTACACAACACTGGTTCCCATTTAAACACTAATAGAATATGCTTTCATTAAGAAATTTTGAAAATATATAATGTAGTTAATAATAGTATGTGCTTTATTAGAAATAAACACATTGTGGAATTTCTACAATCTGAAAGTTTAAGACTTTTCAATGAAATATGTTTATTATATAAACAACTTTGGCAGTGTTGAAATGGAACAGTCAATGTCCAAAATGAATGACATGGCTAGAAACATAGTTATCTGCAAACAACCACTAAATTGATTGGATTGTTTTTAAAATACTTCCTAGTTGTCGGGAAAATTTAAATGATTTTTTTGCCATGTTTAAATGAAAAATAAACAGTTCATTATGAAAATTCAATAAACACACACAATGTTTGTGTAAAATGTGATTATGAAGTTAATGGGAATTATTAAAGGATACGTTGTTTATTAACACATAGACCAAAGTATTCTATTTCAAGAGCATGTATATGTCACATGAGGACAAGATTTTATCAAGACAGAACACAAGAAAAGTAAATGACTTTAGAAACCATGTAAAAAACAAAGAAAAATACATTCTGGAAGTAAAAATCATGTAATAGAAAGTTTATCTCCTCACTGAATTGCTAGTAACTGCGGTAGCTGTAGCAATACACCATTGTACAACAGTAACCCTTGAAATTAATTCTTTTTTTATGATAGGTCTTGCTGAAATGTTTGTATAATGATACTTCATTGTTCTGGATTTTCACAGTATTTGAAAGCAAATATTCACAAACTTTGAAAGAACTTTTTGTCTTAATGCAGCCATCAAACATGCCTATAAATCATTGGTGGTTTGCACAATTAATATTTAATGTGTATGAATTGATACTATGTTTATTGTTTCATAATACATAATCATGTATTTAATATATTACTGAAGCATCTTGAATAAAATTTGTTTTGGTTGGTTATTATCAAGCATTGTCACTTTTCAGTTTGTAATGTTAAATAGATTCAGAGGTTTCACTTTGGCACTCACATTATTTGGGTTAATATGCTCTGAATATTCAGGTAGTCAAAGGTATTGTTAGTAATAGTTTTATGAATACTTGTTATTCATGTGAATATGCAATTGGCCAATGAGTTTCAAAAACACTATTCATTTGCTAAAGAGGAAAAACATACATGGTCTTTTACATGACATTGAAGTGAGTTCACAAGGAAGAGGGAGGGTTTACCAGGAAGGGGGAGGGGCATGATCCCAATAGAAAGTGAATAAATTAAAGAAAAATGAATTAAAAAGGAATTGTTATAATCTACAAAAAAAAAAAAACATACAAGTAAATTGGAAAGAATCGTTAATATGGAGTATACAATTTACTTAACAAGCTTGAACAGAATGCATCCCATTTGTCAATTAACTTGTGTGGAATCTGGCTTCTCTCCTTTACTTTTCATTTACTGCCTGTCTCCCTTCCTGGGCTTTCCTGCCTACTGACTTAGCGCTGTCAAGACGTGAAAAATTGCTGCCTTCACTTAGAGAATTTCTCCTACCCTCTAAATCCCCAATCTGTACAGGAGTGTCTGATTCTAGCCTCAAGGCTTCATGGGATATTTTGTCAGCATCGTTCAGCTAGGCTGAACAAGGAGACAGGTTTGCCATTTCCGAATATAGGAACATTTACAACTTCATGTATTTTCAGCACGTTCTTTTATTTTTTTTTTCAGCCAGTCCTCTTATCCCTTTAGTCATTTTACAAGTATATTTCTCAATTGTGACGGATATTTGTATTAGATAATTTGAGATAAACTTTTCCTTTTCCCGATATTGCAACTGAGCAGTGGGTCTTGTTGTTTTGGGTAGCAGTGTTTTTTCCAGCACATGAATAAACAAGATAATAGAACATTTTCATTAACTGATTTGTTTATTTAATTGAAGAACACACATAGTTATATCTTTATCTTAGAATAAGTAAATTTTAGACCTAGGACTCCCAAGAAAATTTAATAAATATTTTAATCCATAAACATTATTAATTTTCTTCATTTAGCCATAGTTTGATAAAATCTAAATGTTTGGTATTTATGTAGTAAAACATTCACCTTAGTCAAATCAAATAATTTTAGTGAGGATATATGTCTAACACATTACTTAGAGTGTTTTCTCTGCTTTATAAGCAACACTGATTTAAAAAAAAAAAAAAAAAAACACTTCAGCAGGACAGGAGCCTACAGCAGAGAGTCCCTGAAAGACTCCACTAGCACTGAATCAAAGCAGATACTAAGACACATAACCAAACCTTCGCCAGAGTACAGGGAATCATATGAAAGAAGGGGGAGTTAGTATGATGTGGAAAGGATAGGAGCTCCACAAGGACCAAATAAATCTGGGCACAGGGTTCTTTTCTGAGACTGACACTCCACCAAGGACCATGTATAGATGTAACATAGAACCTCTGCTCGGATGTAGCCCATGGTAGCTCAGTAATCAATTGATTTCTCATAGTAAGGGGAACAGGGACTATTTCTGACAGGAACTCAATGGCAGGGTCTTTGACCTCCCCATCCCCCAAGGGAGGAGCAGTCCTGCTAGGCCATAGAGGAGACTTTGCAGCCAGTCCTGAAGATACCTGATAAAGCAGGGTCAGATGAAAGGGGAGGAGGTCCTCCCCAATCAGTGGACTTGGAAAGGGGCAGGGAGGAGATGAGGGCGGGAGGGTTTGGGAGGGAATGAGGGAGCAGGATACATCTGGGATAGAGTTAATAAAATGTAACTAATAATAAAAAATTTAAAAAATGATAACAACAACAATGAAAAAAAACACAATTGCACAATGAATTAGATGCTTCACAACAGACTGGAGTAAGATGTATGTAATTAATGTTTCTCTGTTTTCAAAATGTAATTTTTTTCTTACTGTTTGATGAGAAGACTATATTTAATATAAAATAACCTTATCTCCTGTTTTAATGATATGTGTGTGTGTTCACATAGGTGTGCATACTTTTATGTGGGCTTCTTAGAAGTGCATGCTTAGGAGGCCAGATGCTGTCAGGAATCTTCCACAGATCATCCAATGATTGAGCAGTGTCTCTCAGTCAAACCACAGATCATTGAAATGGCTACATGTACCATCCAATTTGCTGCTGGTATCTCTTGACTTTGTTATCTGAGGAATAGAAGCCTACATCCCTACTAGGGATCTGGGCGTCTAAACCCCCACCCTCTTGCTTGTGCATTAAATTTTATATTTTTAACTGCTCAGCTCTCTCTTCAATCATAAAGTTATCTTTTGTGTAAAAGATACATTAGATTTATGAATTTATTAATTTATATTTTTTACAATTTATTAAATATATCCCAACTGTAATCCCCTTCCTCTTCTCCTCCAGTCCCATCCTCCTCCCTCTTTGCTCCCATCCCCTCTCCTAATCCACTGAAAGGAGGAATCCTCCTCCCTTCCATGTGTCCCCAGCCTATCAAGTTTCATCAGGACTGCCTGGGTACTCTTCCTCTGTAACCTGGCAAAGTAACCCCTCCAGGAGAACAAAGAACAGGCAACAGAGTCCATATCAGAGACAGCCCCTGCTCCCCTTACAAGGTGACCCACATGGAGACTAAGCTGCCTATGGGCTACATCTGAGCAGGAAAATGAACACAGAAATTGTGGTACATTTACACAATGGAATACAATTCAGTATTAAAAACAAGGAAATCACGAAATTTGCAGGCAATTACATGGAACTAGAAAAGATTACTCTGAGTGAGGTATCCCAGAAGCAGAAAGACACACAAAGTATATACTCATTTTAAGTGGATATTAGCCATATAATATAGCATAACCATCACAAAATCCACAGACTTAAAGATGCTGAATAACAAAGAGGCCCCTAGGGAGGATGCCTAATTCTCAGTCCGAAGGGCAAACTGGACACTGAAAGTAGTGGAAGAGAGAGAACAGGAGTGGAGCCTATCATAGATATCCTCTGAAAGACTACCCAGCAGGGGAGTGAAGCAGAGTCCAAGACTCGTAAGATTGATTTTTGATGGACTGAAATATTGTAATCTCTGACATGATATCCTGCTTTAAGAATATTTTAATAGTATTTATAGCAATTTTTTCAAAAATAAATTAACATTTTCTGCCTATTTTGTATTAAGTACTCTTTGGTACATAAAGAGACTTAATTTGTTTTGTAGCTGAATCTGAATCACAAGTTTTAAGTTTCTAACTAAATATAGTAATTTATATAGTAGATGTTACTTAGATTAAGAAGGAGTTATCCTCAAGCCAATACTTCTCTGAGCATATGACAAGTTGTTCTATGTTCTTCAAAAGCCATTTGGTAATCTTACCCTTGGTTCTTTCTGCATTAACTTCATTTTTTTTTAATTATAAGAGGGCTTTTATGAGTTTGTTAAATGTCTATTTTCATCTGCTTAGGCAAACAGTCATTTAAATAAATACATGAATATTTTTTTACTGCAATGAAAATGTTTGAATGGCTTTACCACCTGATTTTGTCATTAATAATCAATCTCAGTTTATGAGGATTTTTACCAACATTTTCTTTAAAAAATAATTCCTCATTTGTCTTTTCACCTAGGCGGCAAATAAATACTTTTACCTGAGTGAAGACAATCAAGTGAAAATGATGAATATGAGCTGAAATTTTGATAATTAAATTTCTGACACATCACTCTGTGTGCCTAATATATAACTTATTCTTATGTTGAAACCATCTGTTTCTATTACTTATTAAGATTTTTTTGAACTCATATAAGAAAAATATTTTTAAAGATTACAGTTGATACATTTCAAAACTGTCAAATATTTTTGGGAGAAAATATGATGAGGATACTCTTGTAATTGATATATTTTAATGTGCCACTATCTGGATTCAAATTAAGTTTAGAATACAAACATTTTAGTCTTTAATATTTAAGGCTACACTTTTATTTTATGAACCATGTTGAAGGAGAGTGCTTACAAGTGCTATATTTCAAAATAATTCTAGCAAACGAATTTGTAATTAGCTTTCCAAATAACTGAGTTGTCTCCCTTACTGGTATGAGGAGCATAACTCAAAGCAAATTATTATCCAGGGCCTAATATTTAGAGTATCTTCTGAATAACTGGCAGTCCTCTGAGGATGAGTTTTATTCTCTTACGTCTCCACTGAGCAGTTGGCCATTATCGTGATAGCTTACCAAACAAGATTCCTCTGCCATCTCAAATCTCTGAGGTAACTGGCTGAGATCACTGCCATTTGTTGTCCCCTGTACCCTGGGTAATTTCAGGTATTTTATTATGCTGTAAACTTTAACTGGTTTGGTGGCTCTTGAGACAACCTAACTCATGATTCCTTTACCTGGGCTCTAAAGATTTGATACATTTATCTGCTCTATGTATATAAATGAGCAACGAAGGTACAATTACGATTGGATTCTTTTTTGTGTACTTTTGACCACTAGCAATATATGTTGAAAAGGACATTAAACACTTAGTCATGTATTACATCACATGATTAGCAGATGTTGACACACTTGTACACCTCAATGCAAATTATTAAGGCAGCAACAACTCTGTGTCCCAAGTAGGAAACCTTGCACCCATTTTCAAACATTATTTATTAAATTATGTTCTGTCTTAAATTATACCGTCTTTCATTACTGCTTTGAGTGTGTGAATATTTTTACTAAAAATGGAAACTAATTTTAAAGTACCAATATGCAAGGAATCTACTATAGTTATAGAAATTTAGGTCACCTTTGAAGTCTTTATATCATAAAGATATTTTAAAGCATTTGCCCTAGAATCATAAAAGAGATGTTTCTAATGAAATTACATTCAAATACTGAAAAGTCATAAGTATTTTGTGTCTGAGAAAAGAGAGGTATTATATGTAAATAATTATTCCATGTAAATAAGAGTTGCTAATGCACAATAGGCAGAACGTGTTAATTTTTTAAATTTACCATAAATACCATTAAAATATTCCTGAAGCAGAATACCAAGGCAGAGATTACATCTGTTTGCTTAGACATTGATTTAAATTGAATAAATAAAGTATAATGTAAGAATAGGCTAGTTGTAGATTTATCTGATACACATAGAAATATCTTAGACAACAGGAAATAAAAAGCCTACCCAAATGCAAGGCACAGAGATGAGCGAAGATGACTGAACATGGAAATACAGCTAGAACACTTCTGTGGATTTTCAGTTCTCTAGCCTCAAGCAGACCTGGAACAGAACACACAGCTACATGACTCTCTTCGGTTCATCCTCCCTCATTAGAAACTCGAAGAACATAAGTGTTGTCCTCCCTACTCTCAATCCCTAACTTAGATGATTCAGAGCAAAGGACGAACACTGCTAAGACAAGCATGAAAATTTTAAGGAGCAGTGAGAAAGCACAAATAGTTACTCCAAGTTTCTTGCATCAGGAGGATTGACTGGGCAGAGGAAAACTACGAGAGGGAAGGAGTAGATCCCAGCAGCTGAGATTCATCTTTTTTAATCAATACAATTCTTTTGATAATTTTCCATTAGTTCAAGCAAATCATATACATAAGTGTGGATGAATACCATGTCACTCTACATATAACACAATCATATCAGTGTGCTTTTGTGTAATGTAACACTGTCTCTCCTGTCCTTTTTAAAAAAAGAAAAGAAAAGTAGTTAAAGGAGCTGCCTACCCAGCCAGCCACTGTTACTTCAAATTGTTAGGTCTCTGTCCCTACCCTTGTATGATCTGTAAACTATGTGTTATATTCTATAGTGTCTATGCATTGTATTGAAGTGATGGATATTAGTTAGGCAATGTTTATCTTCATCTTTACTCTACAACTTCTAGACTTCAAGTGGGAATATTCCAGAAGAAGGATCTCTTCCCAGTCTATAGATTGAGCTTTGCACAGGAGGCCTCTGAAAGACTCTACCCAACAGGGTATTGAAGGAGATACTGAGACTCATAGCCAAACTTTGGGCAGAGTGCCAGAAACTTTATGAAAGAACAGGGAGATAGAAAGACCGGGACCGGACAGGAGCTCCACAAGGAGAAAAACAGAGGGAAAATACATAGGAGCAGGGGTACCTGCAGAGACTGATACTCCAACTAAGGACCAGGCATGGAGAGGACCTAGACTCCCTGAATAAATGAAGCCCATTGGATGCACCTTCCAGCGGCAGGTAATCAGAGAGCCTGCCACTGAGTTCATGCCAGAGAAAATCCCTGTTCCCCTTACTAGGCAACCTACTTGGAGGCTGAGTCTCCTGGCTACATCTGAGCTGGGGTTTGAGCATGCATGATGGAAAGGATGTGAAGAAAAGGGGACCCTCCTTCATTGCTGGTGGGAGTGCTAACTTATACAACCATATTGGAATTCAATCCTTTGCTTCCACAGAAAATTAGGAATACTGCTACCTCAAGATCCAGTTATACCACTCCTAGACATATATCCAAAATATGATCAACTATATAAGGACATTTGCTCAACCATGTTCTAGCAGCTTTATTCGTAATAGCCAGAAGCTGGAAACTACCTAGTTGTACCTCAGGAGAGAAATGGATACAGCAATTCTGGTACATTTATACAAAGTACTATTCAGCTATTAATGACAAGGAAATCACGAAATTTGCAGGCAAAGGGATGGATCTAGAAAAGATCACCTTGAGTGAGGTAACCCAGAAGCAGAAAGGCACATTTAGTATATACTCACTCATAAGTGGATATTAGCCACATAATGTAGGATAAATGTACTAAAATCTATACTCCTTCAGAAGCTAAATAACATGGTTTGATTTTTTTAAATGAAGTTTCATTTTGTTTCTAAAATCTTTCTTATTCTTCTCTCCGGTGATACCTTTTCAGATACTTGATACCACATTAATCAATGCATATATATGATAAAATTAAGTTTGTATGCATCTTTTCTTTCAGAATTTATAAGCCACAGTAATTCAGTAATGTAGTAAAAGTCAATCTAAGTCAGTGGTCTAGCCAATATATTGTTTATTTTTAATATGTTTTTCATTGAAATATAATTATATTACTTTTCTCCTTCAGCCTCTTTCATGTCCCTTTCTCTGCAGCTTTTGAATGCCCATTTTAATTAGTCTCTCTCTTTCTTTCTCTCTCTCTCTCTCTCTCTCTCTCTCTCTCTCACCTACACACACATATATACACAAATGCATAAATAAAACCTGTCAAGTCTGTTTTTGTCTTTGGTTTTGTTTTCAAAGCTCTTCATTGAACAACCAATAAGGGGCTCATTCCTAAGAGAGGATAACTCTCCTTCTCTCAGCAGCCATTATTTGCCTGTAGCTTTGTCTCATGACCCCATCAGATTTTCGCACTGGTGTGTGAGCATGCCCGCTAATATAGGCATTTTCTAGTCTTTCTTTTACAGCCATTTCACTTTCTAGGACTGACACTTTTATAATCTTTCTATCACTTCTGTAATGTTCTCTGAGGCAAAAATGCAGAAGCTGTCAGGTCAATATATTCATAAGGACTGCATCCCAAATATCTGTTGATTTCAATATTGTGTCCAAACAGGTTTTCCATAATATTCAATTTATTTTTAAGCGATTTACTCAGTCTAGAAGGTAAAGGTTACATGTATTTTTGCTGAATTTCTAGCTGTTTTTTCCTTCCAAAATACAAATAGCAATGTATTCTGACTCAACTCTAGTTATACTATTAACTTTTAATGAGTTATAGTGAGTCATGGTGCCCCGAACCTAACAGTAGTGAATGGCTTATGACTCCTATATAATCTTCTTAGACAACCATACTTGAAAATATATAACCTGGGTGTTATCTAGGTTAATGTATTTGCCCTGCCTAAGGATTGGTATCACCAAAATTTCTATACCTTCTTAATATATATATATATATATATATATATATATATATATATATATAATTTCTACTCATCTTGACATCTAAATAATTTTTAAGGAAACACTTAACATAAGGCAAATTAAAACAAAAAGAAAGCAATGGTCAATTATGTGTAGTTATTGATTTACTCAAAATTAATCAATTTTTAAATTTAACTTAATTTTATTTAAGTAAATTTGTTTTCTGGTAATTGTATGTAAAATTGTGTTTGACACTATTATTAAAGCAAAAAATGTTCGATTCAATTGAGCCGATTGTGGAGAGATAATCAAATGCAACAAGAAGCCGGAATCTTTTGATATACCTGTTTTAACCACAGCATAAATATTGCTAAGTAATATGAACTATAAGTTATTTGAAGATTGAGGCTTTAAGCACCAAAAATATTTCTTTTAGGGCTGCATATGATTATATGACAATAAGCTCATAATCCTCAAAAGTAGCTTCATTTCAAAATAATTTATTACTGTTTGAGAATTTCATATGATCTGTTTTGATAATATTTACAATCCTTTCCTCAACTGCTCTCAGATCTACTACCATTCTGTAATTACCCAAAGAAAATCTTGTATTCTTTTGTTAAAGCTAATCTACTCAAAATTGTATTGCTGAAATACTCATGTGTGTGCTGCTTCCCTGGAATGCGACTGTACTTCCAGTGTTAACACCCACGAAGAAACATTACTCTTCTTCCAGCACCTGTAAGTGTCCCAAAACATTCATCAATTGGTAAAACTTCATGCCCACCCTCTCCATGTTGGAATTTTGTATGGGTTAATTTTTTTCTCTTCTCTTCACCTATTTTTTTTGTTATTAAGAATTCAAGTATTACTTTTAAATCATACATCCTCAATTTTGATTTAATGTACTGTCATTTCTCCAAGACATGAAATTTCCAAATCTCTTTGGAATAATAATTTCATGTTTTTAAGTTTAACAAAACTGTTGAAGTTTTAAATTCCACGAGATTTCCCTGAAATCTCAAGACAGCTGCTGATGCAAATTTTAATATAAAATATTTAGCACAAAATATGTGCTTTCATATGCACATAGTTGTAAGATTACTTTACTTTTGTCAATAAAAACTATACCATCTTTCATAAAACTCTAAACAAATTAAGAACGTGGTGTAGACCACAATTGACACATGTAAAACAGATAACAGTATTTTAGGCTATATTACATCAAAAATGTTTAATGGTCCTGAATACTCAACAAATAATCATACACTCAGGGGGAAAGGTAAAAAAAAAAAAAAAAAAAAAAAAAAAACTGAAGCTAAAGGAAAATTTATAACTCAAATGACCACCTCTTGACTTCCACCCAATCTTTAATCAAGTAGGGACAAATGCCCACTTTAAAAAAACAAAAACAAAAACAAACAAAAAAAAAACTCTGCAGTTCGAAGGGCAAAGCGAACAGATGAAAAATAGAGGATACTTTATTTTGGCCCTCCCCACAGAAGTTTTCCAAACCTGCTGTAGCTTGACTAAATGTTCAGAGTATTTGGATTAATTTTATAAAGTCTCATCCATAAAGTAATGAAGGCAATGAGTCACTATGTGAGCCTGCCCTGATGTGTCTGAAAGAAAAAAGAAAAACCGATCACATTGTGGTTATCCACTGTCTGTGGCTCTTAGAGTCTGTCCCTGTTCTGTGATAATCTCTGAGCCTTAGGGCATGATTTTAATATGGATGTTCCATTGGTGACTGAGCACTTTCATTTGACCAGTTGAGGGTTTTTATGAATTGCCACCTACTTCAAAAGGAAGCTATTCTGATGAGGATTAATCAGTGATCTAATCCATGTGTATCATAAGAAATTTTAGAAAAATTTTAATAATATGTACCGTTCCTTTAGGAGAATAATAACTACAGATTCTTCCCTGGGGCCTATGGTTCATCTACACACAGGGTCTAGGTTCATATTTTGGTTTCAGGTATGACTTTGTGCTCATGGATTGGAATATTAATCTATTTTTTTAAAGTAGTTGGTTTCTCTTGAGCCATTGGTGCCAATATTGCACCACTGGGCACATTTTGCCAGAAAAGCTACTGTTATACCAGGTAGGGACCAGGATTCAGTAAGAGTGATGATCACTCTGGTAGCACGCATAACAGCTTTCAACACCATGAAAGCTGGGCAACATAGAGTACTCTTCTAGGTGGGCGCCAGTCTGATTTAATCATGTTAAGTGATTCAAATATGTGGTCTCCTGAGCAACAGAAATTTACAATCGCGTTATAGATGGTAATCATGACCAATACTGGCACCTCACCAGTCCACAACTGTACAACAGGTAATTTATAATTTATTGCTGGCACTGAGCTGTATATTTGTTAGCCTGTGATGGGGTTACATTACAGGGTTACTCTGTTTAAACTTTTACCTATGTCTGTGTATATGGGTATACTTTAAGTATGTACTATGCATATAATTTCTGAAACTGCTTTATAAGTTAGTTTCTACATGGTGTTTTCATGTTTATTATTATTTCTTATTATTGTATAAGTACATGAGAAGACATGGACACATATGTGCCACAGCATGCCTGTGGAAGTAATTAAATTAATTTTGGAATTGATTATCCCTTCTACTGGTAGTTCTGGATATTAAACTCAGTTTGTAAAGCTTGAGCATCTTGCCCATGATTTTTCCCTTCACTTTCCAAAGGAGCCAAAATCCTGGTCATTGTATGACTGCATTAATAATGACCCAGAAATGCTGGAGCATTGTAACGTAAATGGAATGTGTTGCAGAGAAAGAACATTGAACTAGTACCAAGAAAGCCTGGCTTTGGGCTGCAGTAGAATCTGTAATCAACATTGAAATTGTGCTTAAACCCATATTAATTACACTTTATTCACTTTGTATCCCCCCATGAACCTGTCCCTCCTCCCCTCCCGGTCCCACCTTTCCTCCTCCTTTTTCACTCATGCCCCTCCCCAAGTCCACTGATAGGGGAGGTCCTCCTCTCCTTCCTTCTGATCTTAGTCTATCAGATCACACCAGGAGTGGCTTATAATGTTAGGCACACTCTCTGTGAAGTAAGCATTCACAACACAGCATACTAGAAAATCAAGGCGATCTTAGGCTCCAGGGTTCTGTCTCCATCTGGATATTTTGCCCACCACTTTCCTGCTATGGTGACATACCATAGACCAGTAAAGTAACATGTTTGTGCTATAGGGTGCTGCTGCTGCTGTTTCCCTGGCGGTCCTATGCCTCTGGTATCTCATGATCTTTTGCTATTTAGAAAAACATAACTTTTTTCACAAATGTTATTTTTTCTTCATATTTTCTCATCTTTGTAGAATATTTAGAAAATTCTCTTGCAGATTTTGTTATTTCTACCACGTGTACTTATATTTCTGCCATACATGACTTTGACCTACTAGATATTATAAATGTACTGATTTATAAATTATATTCAACAAATATTCATTTAATTTTTCTGTTAAAATATATTACTTTAATTGTATGGTTATTTGTGTTTCTCTTTTGAGTAGGTAATCATGTGAGTGTTGGTATCTCCAGAGTCCAGGAGAAAGCACTGAATGCCTTAAAAACTAGAGCTATCTAAAGTGGGTGCTGAGAATCCAGTTCAGGTCCTCTGCAAGAACAGTAAGTTATTTAAGCCACTAAACTATCAGCCCCATTTATTGTACCTTAACGTACATATTATTTATGCACAAAATTGTTGTCAATAGTGTAGAAAGCAAAGAACGTATTTTGATTCAAATCAGTTTGATTCAAAATCCATGCTGAAACACTGTTTTTCTTATGGCTAAACACTAAGTAGAGGTCTGGGTCTCTGAAAAAGATGCATAGGAAGGACTAAAGGAAGCAGAGGTTCCTAGGACACCAGGGCAGCATGACCCACAGAATCAACAAAGCATTGCTCTCAGGGACTTGCAGAGACTGCAGCAGCAATCAGAGGATGCATGGGTCTGCACTAGGTGCTTTGCATATGTGATGGTTGCTTAGCTTGGTGTTCCTGTGAGACTCCTAATGGTGGGAAAGGTGGTGCGGTTGCCTCTTTTGCCTGCTCATGGGCTACTACTTCTTCCTACAGGGTTACATTGTCGAGCTTTGATATGAGGGTATATACCTAGTCTTATTGTATCTTGTCATGCCAAGTTTACATGATATTGCTAAGCGCTCTGCCCCTTTCTGAGGAGCAGTGAATCTGAGGGAGAGGTGAGGTGGGAGAGGAATTGGAAGGAGAGAGGGAAAGGGAAGCTGCTGTTGGGATGTATTGTATGAGAGAAAATTAATTAAATATAGTAATTAGTTTAAAAAGAAATTCAACCAATAGGAGATTATTTAGTTATGATTGCTTTACCCTCTTAAATGTGATTAAATAGCTAATATGGAAGTTACCATATTCAAGCTAGCAACTTTATTTTGGAATCTCAGCCTCTGACTATGAGAAAAAAAGTTATACACCTTATAAATTATTCAGCCTGAGGTGCTTTGATATAGTACCATTAAAGCAGTAATATATCTATGACAATTGTCTCTAAGAACATTAGTAATAGCTAAGGACATAATAACTTATATTTTAATCATAATAGTTAATTCACAGTTTTGTTTACATATTTGAAATTTATCAACATATTTTAATGACTTTTTAAATGGTCCATACTTAGGATTATTGTGTGGATTTTTTTGTGTGGATTTTTATATCATTATCATACATCATGTGTAAACAAAAATAAATATTTTATAATCTGCACGTAACTTATTTTAGTAGCCATCAGAACCATTGCTTACTCTTTTAATTATCTGACATTTATTTCATCATTCAAAATACTTAAATTAAATGATAGAAATTTAAGTTATAAGTTTGTTATGTAATAAAAGCAATGCAAAATGTTGAAGAGTTTAAGTTTGCTAGAAAGATCTCTTTTTTTGTAAACAGAATAAAGTAGGGCTGACATTTTGCACAACCAAAAACAAATTTTTCAGGTTTTATTTGACATGTTTAGAGGCAGCTCTGCTGGCTTGGACTGAATTATAGCCTCCTAAATTCCTATGTGAAGTTCTAATCTCCAGTGAGCCATTATGTAAGAAAATGGTACATTAGTGGATAATTAAGGATTTAAAAAATATTGAAAAGTATGCCCCCGATAGGATGACTGTCTTTATAAAACAGGACACAAGAGGACAGGACATGAGCACTACATGACCTCAGACTCTTAGGTTCTGGAGCACCACAAAAATGGATGTCTGTGTTGAGACCCACTCATTATGGTATTACGCAGGAACAGGTGGATTATGCTAAGACATACCCAAGATATTCTTGACCTCTCCCAACCATACGTTATTGTCTTTATTTAGGGAACTACATTCGAACCTTTGTGTTAGTCTTTACATTTTGTATTGTATTGTAGTGATGTAGAAAATGTTTTCAAAGTTACTGTTAACATAAAAAATTCCACAACTCAGAGCAAAGCAAAAAGGAAGTGAAGGGCTTCTGACTGTAAGACACAGGTGCATTTTCTGCTAATGGCTTTTAGACTTCTTTTCTGACATATGATTTTAAAATGCATCAATGAAAAGTATAGATAAAAGTATAAAATATATTTTATATGTGTATTTGATAATAGCAAGTACCATTTGCTATACTATGCTATATTAACACAAAAAAATAACCTAGTGTTAACCTAGTGTTAAAAATAACCTAGTGTGAACTTAAATTGTTAATATTTTCTTTCAAATACAAATATTAAGACAGTTTAAAATCTAGTCAAATTTACTTATGTTAAAATAAAATAGTTTTTCCAGAATGCTTTTTATTCTCACAAATATATTTCAATTTTTAAACAACTCTGCTCTCCTCCCTTACTAAAGATTCTGTTACCACCATTCTTGCTTCTGATTTGTGGAGATCAGAAAGGTGAACCCTTATTTGTAGAATCACACAGAATGTGCCTTTTTTTTATTCACTATTATTTTTTTTATTAATTACACTTTATTCATTTTGTATCCCCCCATAAGCCCCTCCCTCCTCCCCTCCCGATCCCACCCTCCCTCCCCTTTCTGCATGCATGCCACTCCCCAAGTCCACTGATAGGGGAGGTTCTCCTCTCCTTTCTGATCTTAGTCTATCAGTTCTCATCAAAATTGGTTGCATTGTCCTCTACCTTGGCCTGGTAAGGCTGCTCCCGCCTCAGGGGGAGGTGATCAAAGAGCAGGCCAATCAGATTATGTCAGAGGCAGTCCCTCTTCCCATTACTATGTAACCCACTTGGAAACTGAACTGCCATGGGCTACATCTGTGCAGGAGTTCTAGGTTATCTCCACGAATAGTCCTTGGTTGGAGTATGAGTCTCTGGGAAGTTCCCTGTGTTCAAATTATCTTGTTCTGTTGCTCTGTTTGTGGAGTTCCCGTCCCCTCCAGCTTTTACTATTTCCCACTTCTTACATAAAATTCCATTTACTCTGCCCATCAGTTGGCCATCAGACTCAGCATCTGCTTTGACAGTCTATACGGCAGAGGCTTTCAGAGGCCCTCTGTGGCAGGTTTCAAGGTTGTTTCCTGTTTTCTTCTGGCTTTCAGAGGCCCTCTGTCGCAGGTTCCAAGGTTGTTTTCTATTTTCTTTTTCTTCTGATGTCCATCCTCTTTGCATTTCAGGATGGGGATTGAACATTTTAGTTAGGGTCTTTTCTTTTGCTTAGTTTGTTTAGCTGTACAGATTTTAGTGGGTTTATTCTATGTTGTATGTTTATATGAGTGTGTACCAACCCTTTATCTGACAGAGGATTCATATCCAATATATATGAAGAAATAAACAAGCTGAAAAGCAACAAACCAAGTAATCCACTTAAAAAATGGGGAACAGAGCTAAAGAGAGAATTCTCTGTAGAGGAATATCAAATGGCAGAGAAGCACTTAAAGAAATGCTCAACCTCATTAGCCATTAGGGAAATGCAAATCAAAACAACCCTGAGTTTTCACCTTACACCCATCAGAATGGCCAAGATGAAAAACTCAAGAGACAACACATGCTGGAGAGGTTGTGGAGAAAGGGGAACCCTTCTCCACTGCTGGTGGGAATGTATACTTGTACAACCACTCTGGAAATCAATCTGGTGCTTTCTCAGACAACTAGGAATAGTGCTTCCTCAAGATCCAGCCATACCACTCCTAGGCATATACCCAAAAGAGGCTCAAGTACACAAAAAGGACATTTGCTCAACCATGTTTGTAGCAGGTTTATTTGTAATAGCCCCAAGCTGGAAACAACCCAGATGCCCCTCAACTGAAGAATGGATGCAGAAACTGTGGTACATCTATACAATGGAGTATTATTCAGCAATGAAAAATAAGAAAATTATGAAATTTGCAGGTAAATGGTGGGACCTGGAAAGGATCATCCTGAGTGAGTTGTTCCAGAAGCAGAATGTGCCTTTAAAGTACTTCAATTTTACTCAGAATAATGACTTTTAAAATTATTTTCTACTATGTGAAATTATTTTCTTCCTGATATATTTTTTACTTTTTTCCTTTTATTAATTAATTAATTAATTAGCTTTTTTACATTAATCACAGATTAATTACTTTGTATCTAGCTGTAGCCCCCTCCCTCATCTCCTCCCTGCCCCATTCCAAGTCCACTGATAGGGGAGGTCTACCTTCCCTTCCATCTGACCCTAGCTTATCAGGTTTCTTCAGTACTGGCTGCAATGTCCTCCTCTGTGGCCTATCAAGGCTTCTCCTCCCTCGGGGGGTTTGAACAGGGAGGAGGTCAAAGAGCCAGCCATTGAATTCATGTCAGAAATAGTCCTTGTTCCCCTTACTAGGACTCCCACTTGGATACTGAGCTACCATGAGCTACATCCGTGCAGGGGTTCTAGGTTATATCCCTACATGGGTCCTTGGTTGGAGAAACAGTCTAATAAAAGACCCCTGTCCTCTGATTTATTTGGTCCTTGTGGAACTCCTGTAGTCCCCAGGTCATACTAACTCCCCTTTCTTTCATATGATTCCCTGCACTCTGCCAAAGGTTTGGTTATGAGTCTCAGCATCTGCTTTGATATAGAGATAAGTAGAGTCTTCAGAGGCCCTCTGTGGCAGGCACCTGTCCTGTTACTTATTTTCTCCTATTTCCAATAGTCATCCCATTTGTCTTTCTAAGTGAGGATTGATCATCTTAACCTGCACCCTCCTTCTTTTTTAGCTTCTTTAGGTGTACAGATTTTATTATGTTTATCCTATCTTATAGGTCTAGTACCCACTTATAAGTGAGTATATACTGTGTGTGTCTTTTTTCTCCTGGGATACATCACCCAGGATGATATTTTCTAGATCCCACCATTTGCCAGCAGATTGCATGATTTCCTTGTTTTTAATTGCTGAGAAGTATTCCATTGTGTAAAAGTACCACGATTTCTGTATCCATTTATCCGTTGATGTTGATAGACATCTGGGTTGTTTCCAGATTCTGGAATAAATAAAGCTGCCATGAACATGGTTGAACAAATGTCCTTGTTGTGTACTTGAGCATATTTTGGATATATGCCTAGGAGTGGTATCACTGGATCTTGAGGAAGCACTATGCCTAATTGTCTGAGAAAGCACCACATTGATTTCCAAAGTGTTTGTAAAAGTTTAGATTCCCACCAGCAAGGGAGGAGGGTTCCCCTTTCTCCACAACTTCTCCAGCATGTGTTCTCAATTTAGTTTTTGATCTTAGCCATTTTACTGGGTGTAAGGTGAAATCTCAGGGTCATTTTGATTTGCACCTCTCTGATGGCTAAGGACATTGAACATCTCTTTAAGTGTTTCTCTGCCATTATATACTCTTCTACAGAGAATTCTCTGTTTAGTTCAGTACCCCATTTTTTAATTAGATTGCTTGATTTGTTGCTTTTTAACTTTTTTGGTTCTTTATATATTCTGGATATCAGACCTCTGTCAGATATAGAGTTGGTGAAGATCCTTTCCCATTCTGTAAGCTGTTGTTTTGTTCTGACGACAGTGTCTTTTGCTTTACAGAAACTTCTCAGTTTCATGAGGTCTCATTTATTGATTGTTGCTTTTAGAGCCTGTGCTGTTGGTATTCTGTTCAGGAAGTTGTCTCCTGTGCCAATGAGTTCCAATGTATTACCCACTTTTTCTTCTAACCGATTTAGGGTATCTGTTTTTATGTTAAGTTATTTGATTCACTTGTACTTTAGTTTTGTGCGAGGTGATAAATATGCATCTATTTTCATTTATTTACATATATACACCCAGTAAGACCAGCACCATTTGTTGAAGATGCTGTCTTTTTTTCTTTGAATGGTTTTGAAATCTTTGTCAAAAAATAATTATTTATAGGTGTGTGAGTTTATTTCTGGGTCTTCTATTTGCTTCCATTGATCTGCTTTCTTACTTTTATGCCAACACCATGCAATTTTTATTACTATTGCTCTGTAATACAGCTTGAGATCAGGGATGGAGATACCTCCAGACTATCTGTTGTTGTACAGGATTGATTTGTAAATTCTGGGTTTTTTGTTTCTACATATGAAGTTTATAATTTTTCTTTCAAAGTCTGTAAAGAATTATCTTGGTATTTTGATGAGAACTGCATTGAATCTGTAGATTGCTTTTGGCAGGATGGCCATTTTCACTATGTTAATCCTACCAATCCGTGAGCATAGGAGATCTTTCCATCTTCTGAGATCTTCTTCAATTTCTTTCTTCAGAGACTTAAAGTTTTTTTCAAACAGGTTTTTCACTTGCTTGGCTAGAGTCACCCCAAGGTATGTTAAGTTATTAGTGACTATTGTGAAGGGTGTTGTTTCCCTAATTTCTTTCTCAGCCCTTCTGTCTTGGGTATACAGGAGGGCTTCTGATTTTTTTGAGTTAATTTTGTATCCAGCCACTTTGCTGAAGATGTTTACCTGCTGAAGGAGTTCTCTGGTTAAATTTTTGGGGTCACTCAGGTATACTATCATATCATCTGCGAATAGTGCAACATTGACCTCTTCCTTCCTGATTTGTATCACCTTGATCTCCTTTACTTGTCTTATTGCACTAGCTAGGACTTCAAGTACAATGTTAAAGAGATATGGAGACAGTGGGCAGCCTTGCCTTGTCCATGATTTCAGTGGGATTGATTTAAGTTTCCCCCCATTAGTTTGATGTTGGCTATAGGCTTACTATATATTGCCTTTACTATGTTTAGGTATGTGCCATGTATTCCTGATCTCTCCAAGACTTTAAACATGAATGAGTGTTGGATTTTGTTAGATGCTTTTTTGGCATCTAAAGAGATGATTATGTGGTTTTTCTCCTTCAGTTTGTTTATATGGTGGATTACATTGATGTGTTTCCATATATTGAACCACCTTGCATGCTTGGGGTGAAGCCTACTTGGTCATGGTAAATGATATCTTTTATGTATTCTTTGATTCGGTTTGCGAGTATTTTATCGAGTATCTTTGCATCAATGCTCATAAGAGAGATAGGTCTAAAGTTCTCTTTTTTTTGTTGGGTGTTTGTGTGGTTTAGGTGTCAAGGTGACTGTGGCTCATAGAATGAGTTTGGTAATGTTCCTTATGTTTCTATTTTGTGGAATAATTTGAACAGAATTGGAACTAGCACTTCTTTGAAGTTCTGGTAGAATTCTGCACTGAATCCATCTGGCCCAGGGTTGTTGTTTTTTTTTGGAAGGGAGACTGTTGATGACTGCTTGTATTTCCTTGGGGGATATAGGGATGTGCAATCTTTCTACCTAGACTTGACTTAATTTTGGTAGATGGAATCTATTAAGAAAATTGTCCATTTCTTTTATATTTTCAAATTTTGTGGCTTATAGGCTTTTGTAGTAAGATCTAATGATTGTTTGGATTTTCTCAGTGTCTATAGTTATGTCCCCCTTTTCTTTTCTGATTTTGCTGATTTGGATAGTTTCTCTCTGCTTTTTAGTTGGTTTGGCTAAGGGTTTGTCTATCTTATTGATTTCTCAAAGAACCAGCTCTTATTATCAATGATTCTTTGAATAGATTTATTTTTTTCTAATTGATTGATTCCTGCCCTGAGTTTGATTATTTCCATCTCTCTGCT
Source organism: Psammomys obesus (assembly GCF_907164565.1). Taxonomy (NCBI): domain Eukaryota; kingdom Metazoa; phylum Chordata; class Mammalia; order Rodentia; family Muridae; genus Psammomys; species Psammomys obesus. The sequence continues at coordinate 30,708,928 of NW_026596079.1, read as the reverse complement.
CTTCTTGGGTGTGTTTGCCTCATTTTTTTCTAGAGCTTTCCATTGTGCCATTAAGTTGCTTGTATGAGATGTTACAAATTTCTTCTTGAAGGCACTTAGTGCTATGAATTTTCCTCTGAGCACTGCTTTCATTGTGTCCCATAAATTTGGGTATGTTTTATCTTTATTTTCATTGAATTCTAACAAGTCTTTAATTTCTTTCTTTATTTCTTCCTTGACCCATCTGTCATTGAGTATCAAGTTGTTCAGTTTCCATGTGTGTGTAGGCTTTTTTCTAATTCCATTGTTGTTGAGGTCCAGCTTTAGTCCATGGTGGTCAGATAGAATACAGGGGATTTTTTTCAATCTTCTTGTATCTGTTGAGGCTTGCTTTGTGACCAACTATATGGTCTATTTTGGAAAAGGTTCCATGTGGTGCTGAAAAGAAGTTATACTCTTTTGAATTTGGGTAAAAAATGCTACAGGTATCTATTAGGTCCATTTGAATTAGGGCCTCTGTAAGTGTCTTTCCTATTTGGCTTCTGTCTAAATGATCTGTCTCTTGGTGAGAGTGGGGTGTTGAAGTCTTCCACTATTAATGTGTTGGGATCAATGTGTGATTTAAGCTTTAATAATGTTTTGTTTATGAATGTAGGCACTCTTGAATTTGGGGCATAGATGTTAAGAATTGTGAAGTCCTCTTGGTGGATTTTTCCTTTGGTGAGAATGTAGTGCCCCTCCTCATCTTTTCTCATTAATTTTGGTTGAAAATCTATTTTATTAGATATTAGGATAGGTACTCCCACTTGTTTTCTGGGTCCATTTGCTTATAAAACATTTTTCCAACCCTTTACTCTGAGGTAGTGTTTATCTTTGTTGCACAGGTGTGTTTCCATCCTGTTTCCACACCCATTCTGTTAGTCTGTTTCTTTTCATTGGAGAGTTGAATCCATTTATGTTGATAGATAATTTGAACAATGAATATTAATTCATTTGTTGTGGAGTTAGTGGTCTTACTGTGATTCATTGCTTGTTTTCTTTTAATTTTTGTTAAGAAATTATCTGTATCCTATGTTTTCTTGGGCCTAGTTTTTTTTTCTTGGATTGGAGTTTTCCTTCTAGTATCTTCTGTAGGGCTGGTTTGCTGTGTAGAAATTGCTTAAATGTAGTTTTGACATGGAATATATTTTTTATCCATCTATGCTGATTGAAAGCTTTGATGCTTAGAGTAGTCTGAGTTGGTATCTGTGGTCCCTTAAAGTCTGCATGACAGCTGCCCAGGCCCTTCTGGCTTTCATAGTTTCTGATGAGAAGTCTGGTGTGATTCTGATAGATCTAGCTTTATATGTTTCTTGGCCTTTTTTTCCTTGCTGCTTTTAATATTTTTTCTTTGTTCTGTAGGTTTAGTGTTTTGACTATGATGTGCCATGAGGAGTTTCTTTTCTGGTCTAGTCTATTTGGTGTTCTCTAAGCCTCTTGTATGTTTCTAGGCATCTCTTTCTTCAAGTGGGGAAATTTTTTTCTGTGATTTTCTTCAAAATATTTTCTGTACCTTGGACGCTGGAATCTTTCTTTTCATCAATTCCTATTATTCTTAGATTTCGCCTTTTTATGGTGTTTTTGATTTTTTAGATGTTTTGTGTTTGAGACTTTTCCAATTTTACTTTTTGAGAAAAGTATCAATTTTTGCAAGGGTATCTTCAGCACCAGAGATTCTCTCTTCTATTTCTTGTATTCTGTTGGTGATGATTACTTTTGTGTTTGCTGGTCTTTTTCTCTACGTTCTCCAGCTCCAGGGTTTTCTCAGTTTGTGTTTTTTTTTTTTTAATTATTCTAATTCTATTTTTATGCTTTGTACCATTTCCTTCATCTGTTTGAATGTGGCTTCCTGTCTCTGTACGATGGCCTCTATATTTTTGTTCGGTTCTTCTCTATATGCCACTAATTGTGTCTCAAGTTGTGTCTCAATTTTTTTTTGGCTATATTTGCCTGTGTTTCTTTGACAGCTTTGTTCATTTCCTCTTTATTTGCTTTCATCTGTATGGCAATTTCTTTGAGAGATTTGTTTGTTTCCTCTTTATGTGTCTCTAATAACTGGGTAAGCATATTTTAGAAGTCTTTTTTCCTATGTTTCCAATGAATTGTAATATCCATTGATTTTGGTTGTTGCTGGTGAAGCCAGGATTTCCTGATTTTTTTTTTTTTTGATGTGTTCTTTTGTCATTCTCTGGCCATTTGATTATTTGTAATCTTCACTGCTTGTTCTTGGATTCTGCAGTTCAGACTGGTACTGTCTTTCTCTGGTGTCTGGAGAATTCTTCAGGAAGATGAGAGAGGTCCAGTGGTTCAGCATGTGTGTTGGTGTATCAGCTGTACCTGTGGGAGGAAAGACCATGGGCACAGAAAGACAAAGTGGGCAAGGGTGTGCGTATGCATGTGTGTGGAAGTGTTCCTTGAGGGACAGGGTTCTAGAGAATGTAGAGGCCTTCAGTGTGAGAGAGGGGTGCTTTGCAGGACCCAAAGGGGTCACAGGCGTTAAAGGTATAGCAAGCACTGGTGATGATCACAGGCACAAATTCCCTGAGTTTATCAGTGGCCTATAGGCTACTGGTATTTATCTCTAACTGAGCTCCAGGATTTATTTGCTTAAACTCCACTGGTAGATCCACAGGGCAGGGGTTTCAATGTCCCAAGAAACCCTCTGTTTCTCACAGTGGATGTGTGGGTGGGAGGGATCTGATGTCTGGCTGCTAGCTTAGAACCACCCTGGATATGAGGCTCAGTAGGCACTTCAAAGCACACTCACTTTCTCGCAGGTCAAATCATAAAGCACAGGGGTTCCTCCTGTTCTCTACTGGCCAGTTTGGACCTGCTGAGTCAAATGTGGCAGGGTGAGCTCAGTCAGCTCAGTGGTGCTGCAGCCGCTGAACTATGGAGTCCAGCTGTGGCTGCAGAACTGGAGTGTCCAGGTGCCTGCTGGGAAGTCCTGGGGAGCCATAACCGTGGTCCACAGACCTAGGTAGCCTGGTGTCTGATGTACCTGTGTGATTTTGCAGGTCTCCTGGACTTTGGTGGCTGTACAGCTGGCTATCTGCCACTGAAGGATTGGGTGGCTCATACAGTCACTGGTTGGGAGGCCCTGAGAAGTCAGTACTGTGTGGATCTGAGAAGGATTGTACAGGGGATCTGAGACTTGGCAGGCAGGTACAGCTGGCAGCCTAGGCTGAGGAGCCAAGAGCCAGGAGCCCCACCCTTGCTGTCTAGGTCCCCAGGCAGTGAGTTCTGTGTTCAGTGTCATTAGCGCTGTGGGTTGGCTACCCTGAGGAGGAGGAAGGCCCGAACAAGGGAAGTGTCCCTCTCTGTTCCCAAGGAAGTCTTCTGCACCTGACCAGAATCTAAATGTTCTCCGATCCTGTGATGTCCCCTCTCTTTCAAGAAACCAAAAGGTTGATTTTCTGGCTTCAGTTGCTCCTCCACTCACCAATTTCGGAGTTTCAAATCCTCTGCCTCTCAGAAATGGTGAGTGCTGGGCGCTGCCATCTTGGATCTCCCTAATTTTTTATTTTTATATTAATTACAGTTTATTCACTTTGTATTCCAGCTGAAGCCCCTCCCTCATTTCCTCCTCATCCCACCTTCCCTCCCTCATCTCCTCCCATGACCCTCTCACAGAATATGTCCTGATTACAATTTCCCCTCCCTCTACTCCTACTCACTACCCTTATTGCTAAGACAGAAACCCTTTCTTTTTCTCATTAGAAAAGTGATATTTATGGAAAAAATAATAAAATATAGTAAGATTAAAAAAAACTAACACATGCAAATTGGACAAAACAAACAGAAGAAAACGAGCTCCAGAGAGGTACAAAAAACTGAGCCCAACAACTCACACACTCACAATTCTCATAAAACCAGCAAAATGGAAGTCAACCACATACACAATTATAGAAAGAAATAAAAAAGAGAAAGAACAGAGAGAGAGATAAAGAGAGAGAGAGAACATCTTAAGGGTAAAATGAAAGAAAAACATAAATAAAAATTATATAAAATATAATATATAAATGAGAAAATATAAAGTATTTATATAATATATAAATACAGAATAATGAGAAATATTTAACTTTAGAAGTAAAGAAAGAAAAACAAAGAACAGAAACTTCCTAATATGACCTTATAAGACAAGAAGCATTCAAATATTTAACCATTAAAACAAACACTTGATTCATTTTCTGTTAGTTGTCTCCTCTGCTTGTGCAGCCGGCAAATAAGATTAGCTTTTGTTCAGCCTCTTTAGAACTATAGATTCTAATAGGTTTATCCTATATTATAAGGCTAATATCCACTTAGAAGTGTGTATATAGCATGTGGGTTCCTCTGCTTCTGAGTTACCTCACACAGGATGATCTTTTCTAGTTCCATATGAGGAAGAGGCTTAACCCTCATTCAGAATGGCAAACAGGATAGATATCAGAGGTAGCAGAAGAGAGGGCACAGGACAGGAGCCTTCCAAAGGGGGTCTCTGAAAGACTGTACCCATAGGGTTATCAAGGCAGATTCTGGGACTCATACCCAAACTTTGGGCTGAGTTCAGGGAGTCTTACAGAAAAAGTGGGAGAGAGAAAATCCTGGAGGGGACAGGAGTTCCACAGGGAGACCAACAGAACAGAAGGGTCTGGGATCAGGGAACCTGCAGAGACTGATAAATCAACCAAGGACCATGCATGAAGAGGACCTGGAACCCCTGGTTAGATGCAACCCATGAGCAACTCAGTCTCCATGTGAGTTCCCTAGCTAGGGGAGCAGTAGCTGTGCCTGACATGGACTCAGTGGACAGCTTTCTGATCACCTCCCCCTGGTGAGGTGCCCAAACTAGGCCACAGAGAGAAATGATCTAGACATTCCTGATGAGATCTGATGGGCTAGGGACAGATGGTGGGAGGAGAAGGCCCTCCCCTGTCAGTGGACTATGGGAGCAACATAGTAGGAGAAGAGGAAGGGAGGGTGGGACTCAGAGGAGATGAGGGAAGGGGCCGCAGTTAGGATGTAGGGGGAATAAATTATTATTTTAATAAATAATAATAATAAAGAAAAAACTGCAAAGATTTGCTTTTGTGAGGGGTTTCCTAGATGGCTGCAACCAGTGTGCAGTGTATCTGAGGTCAGAAGTTTCAAAATTCTGAAATTTATGAGTGGACAAGAGGCTGGAGCAGACTTTGAGGTTTCCCAGGCTAGAGGGGACAACTTATGAGCTAGAGCGGATTGGATCCAGAACCTAGTGGACTCTAGGATCTGGGAGTGGCAAACTATGGACCCCTGCACTTTCGTGTGCCCCAGGGGCGAGGGCTTAGCCCCAGGTTCAGGTACTCTCTCCTGGAATGGCCAGATAGTGCACTGGACCAGCTACCCTGTGGTCCCATACTTTAGAGCAGAGAACTGTGGACCCCCTGAGCTTTTCACATATGCCTGCAAGCTCGTGCATGCAGAGCCTCAGACCTGGGGACCCGCTGCAAAAGCAGCCAGAATGGGATCCCTCCAGTTCCTAACCCCCACTGTGGACAACATTAAGATCCCTGAGACAGCATTCCCAACATCCAAGCCCCTGTTCTTCAGGTCTCCCAGTGGTGTCCAGGCAAACTGTTCCTGGAACCAAGATGACCCAGCTCATACAGATCTGAGTGATTAGAGCACAGAGTTCAAAAGGCCTGTCAGCCACTGAGCCATTCATGGCACCTGCACCCTGGAACCACCACGGCACCTCTACCTGCACCTATGCGCCACCCTTCCAGGCACTTACTCACACTGGACCCCTGGACTTAAACGGTGCTCCCATATTCCTCCTGCACTTGCACATATGAGCCTCTGACCTTTCTTCCTTAGATGCACCTGAAACACCAACATCCACTCTCAAACCTCTGGACCTCTCTCATGTTCCTGAAGAATACTGAAGACTCCATAGATAGGAAAACCCAGTCTACAGTACAGCCTCCAGGATCAAACAGCCAAGGCTGCACACAATCAGTTGGGTAAAGGATGGTGTAAGAACACATCCAACTAAAACTACAGCATCATAGCTTCACCGGCAATCCCAAATATCATTGGTTATTTTAATTTACTGGAAACACAGGGAAATGATCTTAAATCTATGCTTATCCAGAGGCATATAAAGAAGAAACAAACAAATCTTTCAAAGAAATACAGACAAATACAGCCAATCAAGTAGAGGTCATCAAGGACAGACAGGAATCCACATTCAAACTGATGAAGGAAATGATGCAAGACATGAAAATGGATGGAATTAGAATCAATAAAGTAAACACACACTGTGCAATTCCTGGAGATGAAAAGCCTAATGAAGAGATTGGGAACCACAGAAGTAAGCATCACCAACAAAAATGGAGAAAAGAATCTCAGGCACAGAAGACACAATTGAAGAAATTAATACATCTCTTAAAAAAATAAAAAAAGACACAAAATCAGAAAAGGTCCTGACAAAAAACATACAAGAAATCATGGACACCACAAAAAGGTCAAAATCTAAGATTATAAGAATAGAGAAAAAAAGGAAGAGCTAAGGCTCTAAGGTCCAGAAAATATTTTCAAGAAAATCATGCTCAATTCCTATCCAGAAAGGCAAAGAGGATGGACATCAGAAGAAGGAGAAAACAGGGAACAAGTCAGGAGCCTGACACAAACCTCTGAAAGGCTCTGCCCCGCAGACTATCAATGCAGATGATGAGACTTATGAGCAACCTTTGGGCAGAGTGCAGGTAAACTTATGAAAGAAGTGGGAAACAGTAAGATCTGGAGAGGACAGGAACTCTACAAGGAGGGCAACAGAACCAAAAAATCTGAGCAGAGGGGTCTTTCCTGAGACTGATACTCAACCCAAAGACTATGCATGGAGATAATCCAAGACCCCTGCACAAATGTAGCCCATGGCAGTTCAGTATCCAAGTGGATTTCATTGTAATAGGAACAGGGACTGTCTCTGACATGAACTGATTGGCCTGCTCTTTAATTACCTCCCCCTGAGAGGGAAGCAGCATTACCAGGCCACAGAAGAAGACAATGCATCCACTCCTGATGAGACCTATTGACTAGGATCAGAAGGAAGGAAAAAAAGACCTCCCCTATCAGTGGACTTGGGGAGGAGCATGCATGCAGAGGGTGGAGGAAGGGAGGGATTGGGACGGGAGGAGGGAGGTAACCACAGGGGGAACATAAACTGAATAAAGTGCAATTAATAAAGAATTTTAAAAAAAGAAAATCATAGAAAAAAAATTTCCCCAGTTAAAGAAAGAGATGTCCATAAACATACAAGAGGCTTACAGAAACCAGATAGACTAGACCAGGAGAAAAAATTATCCTCCCTCCACATAATAAGCAAAACACTAAATTTATAGAACAAACAAAAAAATATTAAAAGCAGGAAGGAAAAAAGGACAAGTAACTTATCAGAATAACAGCAGACTTCTCAACAGAAATTATGAAAGCCAAAAAAGCCTGGGTGGATGTCATGCAGACACTAAGAGACCACACATGCCAACCCAGACTACTATATTCAACAAAACTTTAAATCATAGATGGAGAAAAAAATATTTCATAACAACAAAACTAAACTTGAGCAATATCTATACAGCAAACCAACCCTACAGAAGATACTAGAAGGAAAACTCCAATTTAATGAAATCAACTACATACAAAAAATACAGGATATAGATAATTTCACAAAAAAAATTTCAAAAGAAAACAAGCACACAAACACACTATCACCATCAATTCCACAATAAAAGGAACTAATTTTCATTGGTCACTCGTTTTTTTTTTTTTTTTTTTTTTAATATCCTGGGTGGTAAAACAAATTTTTGTATTGTGGGTTTGCTTTGTTTTTGTTTTTTTTAATTTTATTTTTCTCATTAGTTACATTTTGTTAATTCTGTATCCCAGCTGTATCCCTCATTCCATCCCCAATCTCACCCTCCTTCCCTCCCTGCCCCTTTCCAAGTCCACTGATAGGGAGGACCTCCTCCCCTTTCATATGACTCCATTTTGTCAGGTATTTTCAGGACTGGCTGCAAAGTCCTCCTCTGTGGCCTAACAGGACTGCTCCTCCCTTGGGAGGTGGGGAGGTCAAAGAGCCAGTCATTGAGTTCCTGTTAGAAATAGTCCTTGTCCCCCTTACTGTGGGAAACCAATTGATTACTGAGCTATCACGGGTCACATCCGAGCAGAGGTTCTAGGTTTGATCCTCTCATGGTCTTTGGTTGAGTGTCCATCTCAGAAAAGACCCTGTGCCCAGATATGTTTGGTCCTTGTGGAGATCCTATCCTTTCCACATCAAACTCCCCTTCTTTCATATGATTCCCTGCACTCTGCCGAGGGTTTGGTTATGAATCTAAGTATCTACTTTGGAACACTGCTAGGTAGAGTCTTTCAGATGCTTTCTGTGGTAGACTCCTGTCATACGTTCAATGCATATCCCATTTGTCTTTCTAAATGAGCATTGATCATCATACCCCATGTCTGCTTTCTTGATTATCTTCTTTAGGTGCATAGATTTCATTATGTTTATCATGTCATTTAGGTCTATATAAGTGAGTATATTCCATGTTTGTCTTTCTCCTTCAACTCAAAAGAGTCAGAAGCCCTCCTGTACACAAAAGACAAAAGGGCTGAGAAAGAAATTAGGGAAACAACACCCTTCATTATAGCCACTAATAACATAAAGTACCTTGGGGTGACATTAACCAAACAAGTGAAAGACTTGTTTGAGAAAAACTTCAAGTCTCTGAAGAAAGAAATTGAAGAAGATCTCAGAAAATGGAAAGATCTCCCGTGCTCATGGATTGGTAGGATTAACATTGTTAAATGGCCATCCTGCCAAAAGCAATCTACAGATTCAACGCAATTCCCATCAAAATACCAACTCAATTCTTTACAGACCTTGAAAAAAAGATTCTCAGCTTCATATGGAAAAATGAAAAATCCAGAATCTCCAAAACAACCATGTACAACAACAGATCATCTGAAGGTATCTCCATCCCTGATCTCAAGCTGTACTACAGAGCAATAGTAATAAAAACTGCATGGTATTGGCATAGAAATAGAAAGGAGGATCAATGAAACCAAATAGAAGACCCAGAAATAAACCCAAGTACCTATGAATACTCAATTTTTGACAAAGCAGCCAAACCCATTCAATGGAAAAAAGATAGCATCTTCAACAGATGGTGCTGGTCTAATTGGATGTCTACATGCAGAAAAATGAAAATAGATCCACATTTATCACCCTGCACAAAACTAAAGTCTAAGTGGATCAAAGACCTCAACATAGAACCAGATACGTTAAATCTGTTAGAAGAAAAATTTGGGAACAGCCTAGAACTCATTGGCAGAGGAGACAACTTCCTGAACAGAACTCCAACAGCACAGGCTTTAAGAGCAACAATCAATAAATAGGACCTCATGAAACTGAAAAGCTTCTGTAAAGCAAAGGACACCGTCATCAAAACAAAACGACTGCCTACAGATTGGGAAAGAATCTTCACCAGCCCTTTATCTGACAGAGGGCTAATATCGAGTATATATAAAGAACTAAAGAAGCTGAAAAGCAACAAACCAAGTAGTCCAATTAAAAAATGAGGAACAGAGCTAAACAGAGAATTTTCTGTAGAGGAATATAGAATGGCAGAGAAACACTTAAAGAAATGCTCAACGTCATTAGCCATCAGGGAAATGCAAATTAAAAGGACCCTGAGATTTCACCTTACACCCGTCAGAATGGCCAAGATAAAAAACTCAAGTGACAACACATGCTGGAGAGGTTGTGGAGAAAGGGGAACCCTCCTCCATTGCTGGTGGGAATGTAAACTGGTACAACCACTTTGGAAGTCAATCTGGCGCTTTCTCAGACAACTAGGAATAGTGCTTCCTCAAGACCCAGCTATACCACTGCTAGGCATATACCCAAAATTTGCTCAAGTACGCAATAAGAACATTTGCTCAACCATGTTTGTAGCAGCTTTATTTGTAATAGCCAGAACCTGGAAACAACCTAGATGTCTATCAATGGATAAATGGATATAGAAATTGTGGTATTTTTACACAATGGAATACTACTCAGCAATCAAAAAAGAGGAAATCATGAAATTTGCAGGCAAATGGTGGGATCTAGAAAAGATCATTCTGAGTGAAGTATCCCAGAAGAAGAAAGACAAACATTGGTCACTCTTATCTGTCAACATTAATGGACTCAATTCTCCAATAAAAAGACACAAACTAACAGAATGGTTGCAAAAATAGGACCCAACATTCTGCAAAAATAGGTAGTACCTCAGAGTAACTGGTTAGGAAAATATTTTCCAACAAACCCACCCAGAAAACAAACTGGAGTAGCAATCCTAATATCTAGTAAAACAAACTTTTAAGCAAAATTAATCAAAAGAGATGGGGTGGGAAAATTATTTCTTATCAAAGAAAAAATTCACCATGGGGCATCACAATCCTGAACATCTATGCCCCAAATACAAGGGCTCCTGTATTTATTAATGAAACTTTATTAATGCCTAAATCACACATTGATCCCAACACCTTAATAGTTGGAGATTTAAATCCTCCACTATCACCAAGGGAGAGATCATCAAGATAGAAGCTAAGTAGAGAAATAATGTCACTTACATAGGTCCTAAATGAAATGGACCTAATAGATGTCTATTCACCTAAACTCAAAAGAGTTTATCTTCTTCTCAGCAATTGACCACATAGTCAGTCACAAAGCAAGCCTCAACAGATACAAGAAGAATGAAACAATCTTGTATCCTATCAGACCAGCATAGAATAAATATAGACCTTAAAATCTAGACCTTAAAAATAGAAGAAATTAGAAAAAAAAACCCTACACACACATGGAAACTAAACAACTCTCTACTCAAGGACAGCTGGGTCAGGGAAGAAAGAAAGAAAGAAATTAGAGACTTCCGAAAAGTCAATGGAACAAATTACCCAAATTTATGAAAGCAGTGCTAAGATTATAGTTCATAGCAATTACTGCCTACAGAAAGAAGTTTGAGACATCTCATACAAGCACATTGATGGCACAACAGAAAGAAAAAGAAAATTAAATAAAAAAAAGAGACACCCCAAGAGGAGTAACAGTCAATTGGAAGATTGGAAATAATCAAATTCACGGCTTGAATCAGTAAATTAGAAACAAGGAGAACAATTCAAGAATCAATGAAACCAAGAGCTAGCTCTTTGAGAATATCAATAAGATAGCAAAAACGCTTAGCCAAACTAACTAAATGGCAGAGAAAAACTACAAAAATCAGCAAAAGAAGAAATGATAAAACAGTTATAATGACAGACACTGAGGAAATACCGAGATTCATTAGGTCTTACTTCAAAGCCCATATGAAACAAAATTTGAAAATCTAAATGAAATGGAGAATTTTCCTGATATATTCTATTTACCAAAGTTAAATCAAGATCAGGTAAATAAATTAAATAGTTTTATATCTATATCTCCCAAGGAAATAGAAGTTGTCATCAAAAGTCTTCCTAAAAAAAAAAAAAGCACAGGGTGAGATGTTTTCAGCCCAGAATTCTACCAGTCTTTTGAGGAAGAGCTAACTCCAATACTCTTTAAAATATCCCACAAAATAGAAACAGAAAGAACTTTACCAACCTCATTGTATGAGGCCACTGTCACCTTGATACCTAAACCACACAAAGACTCAACCGGAAAAAAAAGAGAACTTCAGACTTATCTCTCCTATGAACACTGATGCAAGAATACTCAAAAAATACTCACAAACTGAATCCAAAAATACATCAAAGATATCCACCATGACCAAGTAGTCTTCTTCCCAGGCATTCGGAGGTGGTTCAATATACAGAAATCCATCAGTGTAATCCACAATATAAATAAAATCCAGCAAAATGGCTGGATACAAAATAAAGTAAAAAAAAAAAAATAGAAGCCTTCCTGTATACAAAAGACAAAGAGGCTGAGAAAGAAATTAGGGAAACAAAACCCTTTACAATAGCCACTAATAACATTAACAAACAGTACCTTGATGTGACTCTAATTAAGCAAGTGAAAGACCTGTATAAAAAATAAAAAATAATAAAAAATCTTCAAGTCTCTCAAGAAAGAAATTGAAAAAGATATCATACAATGGAAAGATCTCCCTTGCTCATGGATCTGTAGGACTAACATAGTGAAAATGGCCATCCTATCAAAAGCAGACTGTAGATTCAATGGAATTCCTATCAAAATACCAACACAATTATTTGAAATTGAAAGAACAATTCCAAGGGAAGGTGGACCTCCCCTATCAGTGTACTTGGAGAGGGACATGGGAGGAGATGAAGGTGGAAGGGTGGGACTGGGAAGAAGTGAGGGAGGGGGCCACAGCTGGGATACAAAGTAAATAACCTGTGATTAATATTTAAAAAATAAAAAATTAATTAAAAAAGAACAGTTCTGATTTTCATGTGGAACAAACAAACAGAATTGCTAAAAACAACCCTGTAAAATAAAAGATCTTCTAGAGGTATATCCTATCCAGAATATATAAAGAACTTGATAACTTTAGGCATACAGATTTTAATATGTTTATCCTATATTATATGTCTAATATCCACTTATAATTGAATATATACCATGTGTGTCTTTCTGCTTCTGGGAAAACTCACTCAGGATAATCTTTTCTAGTTTCCACCATCTGCCTGCAAATTTCATGATTTCCTTGTTTTTAATTACTCAGTAGTATTCCATTGTTTAAATGGACATCAAATTCTATATCCATTCCGCATTTGAGAGACATTGGGGTTGTTTCCAGATTCTGGCTATTATGAGTAAAGATGCTATGAATCTGGGTGAGCAAATGTCCTTGTTGTATACTTGGGCATATTTTGCCTAGGAGTAGTATAGCTGGACCTTGAGGAATCACTATTCCTAATTTTCTGAGAAAGCAAAGATTGATTTCCAAAGTGTTTGTACAAGTTTACATTACCTCCAGCAAGGGAGGGGGATTCCCCTTTCTCCACATCCTCTCCGGCATGTGTTGTCACTTGAGTTTTTTTTTTGTTGTTGTTGTTTTTTTGTTTTTGTTTTTGTTTTTTTGTTTTGGTTTTTTTTTATAATTGATAATTTTTTTAATTTTATTTTTCTTTTTAGTTACATTTTGTTAACTTTGTGTCCCACTTGTATCCCGCTCCCTCATTCCCTCCCCAACCCCACATTCCCTCTCTGGTCTCTTCCCTGCCCCTTTCCATGTCCACTGATAGGGGAGGACCTCCTACCCTTTCATTTGACCCTGTTTTATCAGTTATCTTCAGGGCTGGCTGCAAAGTCCTCCTCTGTGGCCTAACAGGACTGCTCCTCCCCTGGGGCGGGGGAGGTCAAAGAACCTTGAGATCCTGTTAGAAATAGTCCTTGTTCCCCTTACTTTGGAAAACTACTTGGTTACTGAGCTACCACGGGCCTGAGCAGAAGTTCTAGGTTATATCACTTGAGTTTTTGATCTTAGCTATTCTGATGGGTGTAAGGTGAAATTTCAGGGTCATTTTAATTTGCATTTCCCTGATGACTAAGGATGTTGAGCATCTCTTTAACTGTTTCTCTGCCATTCGATATTCCACTATTGAAAATTCTCTGTTTAGCACTGTATTCCATTTTTAATTGGATTACTTGATTTGTATTAATCAAATTCATGAGCTAACCTATCGCTTGTACTGATAGCCCTCAGAATTTATAAAACAAGCAATGTAACATTATAAAGTACAAATTTTACTGTGTATTTGATTATTTATTTATTTCTGCTCAAATGAACTTGTTAAATATGATTACCAATATCAGTAAGTAGGATATTTGGAATTTCATTTCATAAAGCACAAACCTGTTAAACTTTTGATAAATGTAGCATATATTTTTTATTTTTTTCTATGTCCACATATTTTTTCAGAATCTCAGTCTTTTTTAATCTTTCAAACATTTGGATTCACAATATATATATTCCTTATCTTCCATTTAGTAGTAAAATATATCCTTAAGATTTTGCAGTGCAGTTGAAGTATATATATATATATATATATATATATATATATATATATATATTATTCATTTGACATACTATTTTACATTTATTATATTTTCTACTTTTGATTATTATAAATAGCAATACAACAGGCATGTATTAAAAGAAGTTTTCAACTCACAACCGACTTCTTAAAATCTATTTCTAGAGATTGATGTCTTTGACTAACATAAAATTTTAGTAATTTTGATGAATGCCATACAGTATTACCTCAATTTATAAACTGATATTAGTTCAAATTACAAATGTAAGATTTTAAAAGAAAGAAAAATATGTTCCATTAGTAAATATTTAGGTGATTAAGCTAAATAACCTCATCTCTCCAGAATAAGACAGTTTCTTGAAAATTTCTATATAAAATGGTAGTACATACTTTATGAGCAAAGCAACTTCCTTGTGGAAGTGAAGTGGAGTGAATTGGAAAGGATTGGAAGAAATCTGTTCCTGAGTAACAACTATCTTTCCAACTGCAATTACCTGAGGAAACCATGCAGATAGAGTCTTATTTTCTACATTGGCAATCAAGGGAGTTTCCTATCTTTTAATAAAGTCATATCATATTTATCAAGTGTGGTAACCCTTGACAGCTTTTACACTTCTCACATTAATGCTGCCTCTTACACGTAAAGCTCTCCAGCAAAGAAGTTGAAGGTAACAGTTTATGGGGTGGCATTTCAGGCTCCACTTTTCTCTGAAATGTCACATCCATTATTTGTTTGGTTTTTTTTTCTTTGTCTTTCTTTCCTTTTTTCTTCCTTTTCCTTCCTTTCTCCTTTTCTTCCATCTTTCCTTCTTTCTTTTTTGTTTGTTTTACAAAATTACTTTTAATCAACAAGATGGGATTTAAATGTTAAGTATGAGAAGGGCACATGCTTCAAGGACACTCAAAGTAAATAATTAAGTTTCGTATTTTAAGTTTTCTTTTTATTGAAAATGTTTTTATACATTATATTCTGTCATATTTTTCACTCCCTTGTCTCTATGCAGGTCCTGCTCATCTTACCCACCTTGCTTATGTCTCTCTTTAGAAAACAAAAGGTAAAAAAAATGAATAAAAATAAGAGAAAAAAAGCAGGAGAAACACACATACGTGTACATACATACATATATTCTAATATAAATATATATTTACATCAGCATACACACACAAGCACACTTGAAAAACACAAAATCAATCAGAAATGGTAACGTAAAATCAGACGGCCAGTGTCTTGGGGAAAGCACCAGCCAGTAAGAGTGTCAACATAATTCATTCTGCATTGACCACATGGTGGAAGGACAGAACCAATCTAACCACAAAGTTTTCTTCTGATCTCCACAAGTGCACTGTGTCACATGTGCACACACAGATTCTTATACACACGCACAATTAATAATAAAATTTGTTTTATTTGTTACTTCTTAGTTTTTAAATACAATTAATTTCATTTTGATATACTAAAACAAACTGTTTAATGCTATTTTGTTTCCCCCATTTATTAAAAAAGGAAATATTTATTTACTAGAATTTTTAGAAAAAATCACTTAAAGTTAGCATAGTAGCTGGTTACATATATATTTATGTTCACTTATTTTGGGAGATGTGGAAGCAAGCTCTATAGTGAGTCCCACAGAAAACATGAACAATAGTTTTTTTCTATTCATGATTTTATCATCTCCATGTAGATATTATTGTATTTTTATAAAATATGCCAGCACTGCTACTCTGATTACTATACTGAATATTTGAAATGTTACATGTTTTTCTCATGCTTTATAAGGGTATTTACAAAACTAATGAGAAAAAAGAGCATTATTTGACCTTATACTGTTCCATAGGTTTGAAATCAATGTAGTAAATGTATCAATAGATAAAATGTGAGTATCATAAATAAATCTACATAAAAACACCTCGGTTATTATAAGAAAACAATATAGAAGCCATTTGTTTTGCAGTAATCGGTTACCTAAAAATTAGACATCTACAAACAACACAGAAATCTATTTACACATATTGCTTATTTTAGAAAATTAGCTTAGGAGAATTTACCACTAAATAAACTACACATATAATAACAATTCTAAATGATAAGATAAGTGAACAACCTTTATGACTTTGAGAAAAATAAAATGCATAATCCATGAATAAATTATGGATTGATAAAACACACTTTATTAGAATTGAAGTTCTTCTCAAAATAAAGATATTATAACTGTGCTAAAACAAGCTATGGATTAATATAAAACCATTTGTAAAAGTTACTTACATAACATTCTTTTTTAACATATGTTAATATTTGCTGTAAAAATATTTGATGAGAATGAACAAAACATTGGCTCATAATTTACTAATGAAGCTATTCATGACAAATACAATGAAATTTTGTTCAGCACAAGACGAAACTAAAAAGAAAGCACTAAGAAATAGCTTTGAACAGCCAGTGTTCTAATCAGTGACAATCCACAAGCTAGTGAGGATGGAGAAAATAATAAAAAGTACATATGTGATATAAACTGAAGACAATGTAAATATCCGTTGTTTTTAAAATTAAGTATTTATATTTACAAAAAACAATAAGCACTTACATATGCTTAACATATAACTCAGCAATTTTTAATCATGATTTTAATGAAATGACTTTAAAAACATGTACATCTATTCATCTTACTCTGGGTCGTCTTTCTTGTTTATCTTCTTTAGGTGTACAGATTTTACTATGTTTATCCTATCTTGTAGGTCTAGTATCCACTTATAAGTGAATATATACCATGTGTGTCTTTCTACTCCTGGGATACCTCACTCAGGATGATCTTTTGTAGATCCCACCATTTGCCTGCAAATTTGATGATTTCTTTATTTTTAATTGCTGAGTAGTAGTCTATTGTGTAAAAGTAACAAAATTTCTGTATCCATTCCTACATTCTTCTCTTAGAAAGACAAACGGGATGGACATTGGAAGTAGGAGAAAACAAGTAACAGGAGAGGAGCCTACTGCAGAGGGCCTCTGAAAGACTCTACCTAGCAGTGTATCAAAGCAGATGCTGAGACTCATAACCAAACCTTCAGCAGAGTGCAGGGATCATATGAAAGAAGGGGGAGTTAATATGACCTGGAGAGGACAGGAGCTCCACAAGGACCAAATATATCAGGGCACAGGTGTCTTCTATGAGACTGTTTCTCCACCCAAGGACCATGTATGGATATAACCTAGAACCCCTGCTCAGATGTAGCCCATGGTAGCTCAGTATCCAAGTGGGAGTCCTAGTAAAGGGAACAAGGACTATTTCTGACATGAACTTAATGGCTGGCTCTTTGACCTCCAACACCCCCCCCCAAGGGAGGAGCAGCCTTGCTAGGCCACAGAGGATGACATTGCAGCCAGTCCTGAAGATACCTGATAAGCTATCTTGGAAAGAGGCAGGGAGGAGATGAGGGGTTGGGAGTGAATGAGGGAGGGGGCTATGGCAGGGATACAAAGTAAATAACCTGTGATTAATATAAAAAAATAAAAAGTATAAAAGAATCTATTCAAGGATACTTGTTGCATGACAGCTTTTTGTATATTTTTAATACTATAATTAGATTTTAATGCTTTACTCTCTATTTTTTTTTAATCCAAACACTCCCTTATATGTCCCTCTCCAAATTAATGGCTTTTTAAAAACTATTTACTATTGTGTGTTATGGTAACTTTTTGAGAATTATCCAGAAACTCAATATCAATCAGGATTTTGGTTAATCAGTGAACAGGTAAGTAAACATGGTATGTCCACCTAATAAAATATTATTTAAAATTAAAAGAAATGCGCTACTATAAAATGAAAATTTATAGAGCAATTTCCTTACATCTTTCTACATTAATAAGCCAATTTGAATAGGCAATATACCATACCAGATGATTCCAAATGTTCGTACCATTCAGGAAAAGGTGAAAGTATATCCATTCAAAGCACAAAAATTAGTTACTAGAGGGCAGGAGTAGAGGGCTGAATAGGTAATTAAACTGTTTTTTAAGGCAATGAAACTGTTGCAGGACACTGTAACGGAGATAGGCCAGCACACATTTCCTAGGATCTGTGGGTTAATGATAATGAGGTACAGATGTAGATCAATTAATTATAATGAACATAACATGCTGGAAAGTGTATGGCTGTTAGAGATATCTGATAATTTGGGTAGTCAAAGTTATGTGGAAACTATATTTACTACTATGTTTTTAAGTGTAAGCTTCTATAAGCAGTCTACTGAAAATAATAAAACTCCATGCAATATTTAATGTGCTGTTTATTAAGTAGGCCAATTTTAAGATATTTTAAGTTATTTTAACAGATTTTACTTTTCTGTGCTTTTAAAGATGAACAGTGTCTTGTTTTGATTATAATTTTTCTATTAAACTATTTAAACTTTATTCTGCAGTCATCACTTTATAAATGTATATCTCAGCTATGTAAGAAAATTGTTTTGCTGTCATCAATTACAGAACTTACTCATGCATTTATGATCTGGATGGTGTTAAATAGATATTTTTACCTATGATATGTACTTTAAGGAGAGGCAGTATTTTACATAGTTGAGAAAAATGGTTATAGAAATTCTAATTTATTTCCATTTTACTACCATACTTCAGATCACTCACAAGAAAGGTGTTAACACATTTTATAATAGATCCTATATTTTTGGTTGTGAGGCTAGTCTTTAATGTCTGAGCCATCTCTCTCTTCCCAGAGAAAAACAATGCAAACAGTCCAAAAGAGACCTAATAAGCTAGGGTCAGAAGGAAGGGGAGGAGGAAATCCCCTATCAGTGGACTAGGGGAGGAGCATAGGGGGAGAAAAGGAAGGGAGGGTGGGGCTGGTAGGAGAGGGAGGGGGGCCACAGTGGGGATACAGAATGAATAAATTGTAATAAATGATGATAATAAAAAATTGAAAAAAAAAGATAATACATCCTAGAAAGGTGCAATAGCTCATGCCTTTAATCACAACAATCAAGGGACAGAGGCAGTCAGATCTCTGTGGGTTGGGACAAGCCTGACCTACATCATGAGTTTCAGGACAACCAGAACTACACAGTGAGACCTCTTATTATTTATTAGAAAGCATGAGGCTGGAGTCAACTGATATTCTCTGCAACAGGTTTATTAGGAGGGTATGCAGGGAGAGGAGAGTAGGACATGGAGAGAAAGAGAGAGAAAAGGGAAAGGGCACCCCAAGAGAGAGAGAAAGAGAGGAGACTACGAGAATATAAGAGTGAGAGAGAGTAAGAGAGAGAGAGTGTGTAAGAGAGAGACCACGTGTTGGTGTTAGCCCTTTAAGGGGCAAGGTAACCATGCCTTCCAGGTGTGGCCACCTGGCTGGTGACACATGATGACATCATAAGTTGCTGGGTAACCCAGGAGCAGGTTGTGTTCCAAAATACAAACCTTCCTCCTTTTTTCTATAATTAAAAAATGGGAATCTTGGGCTGCTTTTTATAAGGTAAGTTAAAGTATATAAATTTAGGTTCATTGGAAGCAGCTCTTGGTTGTCATGCAAGGGTTTGAGAGAGAGAAGAATTATAGCAACAAAATGGTCAGATTGCAAGGTCAAGAGTAAGGGAAGCCTCTGTCCTGGAAAATTTAGGGTAGAGGGTTGTCAATAGAGAGAGTTACCAGCCATGCAAGGCAGCAGGTAGGGGCTGGGGAACGCTGGGAGAACCTGGAGCTGCTTCTCCTAGTCCTGAAGCACACCATTTCAGCCTTTTGTTAACAAGTGAATCATGGGCAGAGATTCTCTTCTGGCTACTTCCTGCTGACACCAGGGGTGCTGTAGGGAGGTCAAAAGGCTGAAAAGTTGGCCAAGTCCAGGAAGAATAGGCTGTTTTGACACTTTCCAGGGTCTGCAAGAACATCCATGGCTGGGAGGGAAGATGCAGGTCCAGCTTGTTGGAAGTCTGTGAGGTCAGAGTTGAACACCTGTAGCTTGTTGGAAGTCTGTGAGGTCAGAGTTGAACACCTGTAGCTGCTTTGGCGCTGTTGTGGCTATAGGAAATATCTGTGTCTGGCAGGACACTGAAACACATATATAGGCAAAAGATGAATTTGAGTAGGTTATGGAGAAAATCCTATAGATATACATTGAAACTTTTGGGAGACCAAACAGAAATAGAAGGTTTGAATCTATGATGCTTGTACATGGGAACCTCTGTCTACCTGGGGGGACCATTATTTACCCAATCACTGGCAATATTTAAAGAAGGCTTTGTTTTCGATCTGTCATTGAGGTGAGGTTTGGTTACAGAAGCATGTAAACTTAGAGGCCCTGGTGCCAGCTGGCACTAGGTATAGAAACCTGACATTCTCCAGAGGACATCCTGTCTGGAGGGATGGGCGTCTGGGCATCTCCATTTGGGGCAGAGAAGTCAATGACCTTCCAGAGGCGTCCCAATGACAAGGTGTGACTCCGAGCAAGAGGGGTGCTACCTGGCCCAATAGCACGTCAGCTTTTGGCCAGGGACCGGGGCACAGTGCCCAGTAGGGCATGCTGGGGCATGGCTGGGGCACGACAGTTTGCCTAGCGCTAGGTCTTCCCATGAGCAAGAGAGAGAGGGGGAGAAGTAACCGTGTGTGAGTGAGGACCTTCCCATGAGGAGCAAGCAAGGGGGAGAAGGAACCTTGTACTAGAGGGGACATACCACCCAAGGGAGAGTGAGGCCCTAAAATGGAGGTCAGCATAGAGGGTCAAACCTAGACAGTTAAGGCTATGGCTGAGGGGGGAGTCCCTCCATCTCAAAAAATAGTACGAAGTTGCCAGAGCTCTGCAATCAAGCTTTCCCTACCAAGAGAGGTGTTTATGCTGAGAAAATGGAATGAACTCACCAATATAGTGGCTGGTCAATACGGAGAACTCACCAATCCAGCCAGTGGTTGCATGCAGTAAATAGCAGTCTGGTAGCCAGGAAAGGAAGTCCCAAAACTAGGTAAAGGGGAGGAGTCCCACCTTTTGAGATAGGCAATAAGTGCAGTACTTATCTGGAGTCCAATTGACCTTAGAGGTGAATTTAGGTGGACTTTTTGCAGCTTACAAGAATTACTTTTAAGTTTTAAGGAGGAGATAAAACTTTAGACATGTTAGTATTACAATTGTACTGTGCAATGTAGAAAAAGGCAGTAGACATATATATTTGTGTTAATAGCATTAAGTATTTTTTAAGGTGAGCTCTGAAAAGGCAAAAAGCCTTTTATGAAGTAAAAGGGAAACTCACTTGATCTTAACTTTTAGTATAAGCATACACATTATGAAAGCTTGCAATCTTGAGCTCAAAACAACAATAGTACATGGTATAGTGGAATGTTTTTGTATCAGAGTCAGATTAATAAATTCGAGCCCTATTGATAAAGGTTAAAACTCTGGACAGTCAATACAACAGTAGCATAGCAACAGGAAGAAATATTAAGCCTTTTTACCTACTCTGGACAGTCAGTACAACAGTAGCATAGCAACAGGAGGAAATATTAAGCCTTTTTACCTATTTAAGATACCTTAAATCACCTTAGACCTTGTAGCCTTTATAATTTGCATTTACCAACCTTAAAACATTTTTTAGACACTCAAACATTTATAAATTGCATTACCAACCTTAAGACCCATTTTTAGACTCTAAAATATGTATAACTTGTATTTATTAACCTTAAGACATCTCTCAAATATGTTTTTTGAGAGGGACCTTTGTATTTAGTTATTTACCATGAGACATAGTTGAATCTGCTGTGAAAATTTATTGTCCTTTAGGTAAAGGGATGGTAAAGGGTTTCATTTAGGCCTCTTTCTTGTGTCTGGACTGTGTCTAGGCCTGAAAATAGTAGCTCTAGGACTTAGGCTTAAGGGCTAGTCTCCTGCATATGAAGAGAACTGGGAAGGCACCTGAAGTCTCCCAACACAGAAGTTGGCAATATGTCCATGGGACCTCATTCTTCTCAGTGCTGGGTGAGAGCTGTGGAGGTTGCAAAGTCAAGGATCCATTCGTCCTCCGCCAGGCCAACGAACTAGAAGGCTGAAAATGTCTGTAGCTCTTGTACTGGTTGAACCTCCATGGCTGGGCACAGAGGACAAGCCTGCTGAGGAGCATTTTGACTTCCAGAGGCTAGTTTGCCAGCAGCCAGTTTTGGCATGTCAGCAGCGGGACCAGCATCCACTTGGCTACATTTGAAAACATCACTTGGTGGAATGATCTTTTGGCTATGCAAACCTCTTGCCTTTTTGCAAGAACGCCATCAGCTTCAGACGCAGCTAAGGTCTATAGCCCTTACCAACTCCAATATGGTGACTCAACAACCATCCTCAGCTGTTTATTAAAATTTGCAGTGAGACCATGTTTGCATCTATAGGACTATAAATATGTATCTTATGAAATGACTATTAACTTGCATTTGTTAACTAGTAAATATCAACCAGGACTTTAGGTTTTGTCCTTGCTAAGTTAGAACCTTAAAAGTCATGAATATAATTTATAAAAGTGAGAGCACAAGAGTTTTTGTATGATTTAATATATAAAAGTTTAGAGCTTATAATAGTCTAAGGCTATACTACAGATTAATAACATATTTTTTAGAGAACAAGACCAAGATTATATTTTGATAGTAGAGATATAGTAAATTGACCTATTTTTAATATAATATAAATATATATTTAAACTAATAGATCTTAATTTAGAATAAACAACTTGTACATAATAACATACCCTTGAGTTATAACTTTAAAACCAACAATTTAGCAGAACAGTATAAACCAATTTTAAAATTAACCAAGTATATTTTAACCCTTTGATAGTAGAGATTCATTAAACTGACCCAGTTTTAACATAAATACCTCTAAAATTAATACATCCTAAAATAGAATATTGGTAAACAACTTGTACATACTAATGAACCCCTGAGCAGAACAGTATAAAGCAATTTTATTTCTTTTTCTTTTTTTTTAATTTTATTAATTACAGTTTATTCACTTTCTATCCCCCCATAAGTCCTTCCCTCCTCCCCTCCCGGTCCCACCCTCCCTCTCCCTTTTCTCGCATGCCCCTCCTCAAGTCCACTGATAGGGGAGGTCCTGCTCTCCTTTCTTCTGATCTTTTTTTTTCTAATTATCTGAGAATTTTTTTTTAATTTTATTTTTTTCTTATCAGTTACATTTTATGAACTCTGTATCTGAGCCGTGTCCCGATCCCTCATTCCCTCCCAGTCCCTCCCTCCCTCCCTCATCTCTACTGAGCCCCTTGCCAAGTCCACTGATAGGGGGGAACTCCTCCCCATTCATCTGATCCTGTTTTATCAGGTATCTTCAGGACTGGCTGCAAAGCTCTCCTCTGTGGCCTAACAAGACTGCTCCTCCCTTGGGGGGTGGGGAGGTCAAAGAGCCAGTCACTGAGTTCCTGTTAGAAATAGTCCTTGTTCCCCTCACTATGGGAAACCAATTGGTTACTGTCTACCACAGGCTACATCTGAGCAGAGGTTCTAGGTTACATTCATACATGGTCCTTGGTTGCATGTCAGTCTCAGAAAAGACCCTGTGCACAGATATATTTGGTCCTTGTGGAGCTCCTATCCTTTCCCCATCAGACTAACTCCCCTTCTTTCTTATGATTCCCTGTACTCTGCCAAAGGTTTGGTCATGAGCCTTTGCTTTGAAAACACTGCTAGTTAGAGTCTTTCAAATGTGCTCAGTAGACTCCTGTCAATGTTCAATGCGCATCCCATCTGTCTTTCTAAACGAGGATTGATCATCTTACCCCATGTCCGCTCTCTTGATTATCTTTTTTAGGTGTATAGATTTCATTATGTTTATCATATCTTATAGGTCTATATAAGTGAGTATATACCGTGTTTGTCTTTCTCCTTCTGGGATATTTCACTCAGGAAGATCTTTTCTAGATCCCACCATTTGCCTGCAAATTTCATGATTTCCTCCTTTTTGATTGCTGAGTAGTATTCCATTGTGTAAAAATATCACAATTTCTGTACCCATTCCTCCGTTGATGGACATCTGGGTTGTTTCCAGGTTCTGGCTATTACAAATAAAGCTGCTATAAACATGGTTGAGCAAATATCCCTTTGTGTACTTGAGCAAACTTTGGGTATATACCTAGCAGTGGTATAGCTGGGTCTTGAGGAAGCACTATTCCTAATTGTCTTAGAAAGCGCCAGATAGATTTCCAGAGTGGTTGTACCAGTTTACATTCCCACCAGCAGTGGAGGAGGGTTCCCCTTTCTCCACAACCTCTCCAGCATGTGTTGTCCCTTGAGTTATTCATCATGGCCATTCTGATGGGTGTAAGGTGATATCTCAGGGTCCTTTTGATTTGCATTTCCCTGATGGCTAATGAGGATGAGCATTTCTTTAAGTGTTTCTCTGCCATTCAATATTCCTCTGTCGAGAATTCTCTGTTTAGCTCTCTTCCCCATTTTTTAATTGGATTACTTGGTTTGCTGCTTTTCAGCTTCTTTAGTTCTTTGTATATACTCGATATTAGTCCTCTGTCAGATAAAGGGTTAGTGAAGATTCTTTCCCAATCTGTAGGCAGGCGTTTTGTTTTGATGACAGTGTCCTCCTTTGCTTTACAGAAGCTTTTCAGTTTCATGAGGTCCCATTTATTGATTGTTGCTCTTAGAGCCTGTGCTGTTGGTGTTCTGTTCAGGAAGTTGTCTCCTGTGCCAATGAGTTCTAGGCTGTGCCCCACTTTTTCTTCTAACAGATTTAGAGTATCTCGTTTTATGTTGAGGTCTTTGATCCACTTGGACTTTAGTTTTGTGCAGGGTGATAAATATAGATCTATTTTCATATTTCTAAATGTGGATATCAAGTTGGACCAGCACCATTTGTTGAAGATGCTGTCTTTTTTTCATTGAATGGTTTTGGCTTCTTTGTCAATAATCGAGTATTCAAAGGTGTGTGGGTTTATTTCTGGGTCTTCTATGCGGTTCCATTGATCCTCCTTTCTGTTTTTATGCCAATACCATGCAGTTTTTATTACTATTGCTCTGTAGTACAACTTGAGATCGGGGATGGAGATACCTCCAGATGATCTGTTGTTGTACTGGATTGTTTTGGAGATTCTGGGTTTTTTGTTTCTCCATATGAAGCTGAGAATCTTTTTTTCAAGGTCTGTAAAGAATTGAGTTGGTATTTTGATGGGAATTGCATTGAATCTGTAGATTGCTTTTGGCAGGATGGCCATTTAACAATGTTAATCCTACCAATCCATGAGCACGGGAGATCTTTCCATTTTCTGAGATCTTCTTCAATTTCTTTCTTCAGAGACTTGAAATTTTTCTCAAACAGGCCTTTCACTTGCTTGGTTAGTGTCACCCCAAGGTACTTTATGTGGTTAGTGGCTATTGTGAAGGGTGTTGTTTCCCTAATTTCTTTCTCGGCCCTTTTGTCTTTGGTATACAGGAGGGCTTCTGATTTTTTTTAGTTGATTTTATATCCTGCCACTTTGCTGAAGGTGTTTATCAACTGGAGGAGTTCTCTGGTTGAATTTTTGGGGTCGCTCATATATACTATCATATCATCTGCGAATAGTGGCACTTTGACCTCTTCTTTTCCGATTTGTATCCCCTTAATCTCTTTTAGTTGTCTTATTGTTCTGGCTAGGACTTCAAGTACTATATTGAAGAGGTAGGGAGAGAGTGGGCAGCCTTATCTTGTCCCTGATTTCAGTGGGATTGATTTAAGTTTCTCTCCATTGAGTTTGATGTTGGCTATAGGCTTGCTGTATATTGCCTTTACTATGTTTAGATATGTGCCTTGTATTCCTAATCTCTCCAAGACTTTAAAAATGAATGGGTGTTGGACTTTGTCAAATGTTTTTTCAGCATCTAAGGAGATGATTATGTGGTTTTTCTCCTTCAGTTTGTTTATGTGGTGGATTACATTGATGGATTTCCTTATGTTGAACCACCCTTGCATGCCTGGGATGAAGCCTACTTGGTCATGGTGGATGATATCTTTGATGTATTCTTGGATTCGGTTTGCAAGTATTTTATTGAGTATATTTGCGTCAATGTTCATAAGAGAGATAGGTCTGAAGTTCTCTTTTTTTGTTGGGTCTTTGTGTGGTTTAGGTATCAGGGTGACTGTTGCTTCATAGAATGTGTTTGGTAATGAACCTTCTGTTTCTATTTTGTGGAATAGTTTGAGGAGAATTGGTGTGAGCACTTCTTTGAAGGTCTGGTAGAATTCCACGCTGAAACCATTTGGCCCAGGGCTTTTTTTGGAGGGGAGACTGTGAATGACTGCTTCAATTTCCTTGGGGGATATAGGGCTGTTCAGTCTTTCTACCTGATCTTGACTTAATGTTGGAAGATGGAATCTATCAAGAAAATTGTCCATTTCATTTAGATTTTCAAATTTTGTGGCATATAGGCTTTTGTAGTATGACCTAATGATTGTTTGAATTTCCTCAGTGTCTGTAGTTATGTCACCCTTTTCATCTCTGATTTTGTGGATTTGGATAGATTCTCTCTGCTTTTTAGTTAGTTTGGCTAAGGGTTTGTCTATCTTGTTGATTTTCTCAAAGAACCAGCTTTTTGTTTCATTGATTCTTTGAATAGTTTTATTTCTTTCTAATTGATTGATTTCAGCCTTCTGCTCCTCTTGGGTGTATCTGCTTCCTTTTTTTCTAGGGTTTTCAGTTGGGCCATTAAGTTGTTTGTATGTGATGTTACAAATTTCTTCTTGCAGGCACTTAGTGCTATAAATTTTCCCCTGAGCACTACTTTCAATGTGTCCCATAAATTTGGGTATGTTGTGCCTTCATTTTCATTGAATTCTAGGAAGTCTTTAATTTCTTTCTTTATTTCTTCCTTAACCCAGCTGTCGTTGAGTAACAAGTTGTTCAGTTTCCATGTGCATGTAGGCTGTTTGTTATTTCTGTTGTTGTTGAGGTCCAGCTTAAGTCCATGGTGGTCAGAGAGAATACAAGGGATTATTTCAATCTTTTTGTATCTGTTGAGGCTTGCTTTATGACAAACTATATGGTCTATTTTGGAGAAGGTTCCATGTGGTGCTGAAGAAAAGGTATACTCTTTTGAGTTTGGATGAAAAGATCTGTAGACGTCTATTAGGTCCATTTGATTTAGGGTCTCTGTAAGTGTTTTTATTTCCCTATTTGTTTTCTGTCTAGTTGATCTGTCCCTTGGTGAGAGTGGAGTGTTGAAGTCTCCCACTATTAGGGTTTTAGGATCAATGTGTGATTTAAGCTTTAATATTGTTTCATTTACGAATGTAGGTGCTCTTGTATTTGGGGCATAGATATTCAAAATTGTGATGTCCTCTTGGTGGATTTTTCCTTTGATGAGAATGTAGTGCCCCTCCTCATCTTTTCTCATTAATTTTGGTTGAAAGTCTATTTTATTAGATATTAGGATGGCTACTCCCACTTGTTTTCTGGTACCATTTGCTTGAAAGACATTTTTCCAGCCCTTTACTCTGAGGTAGTGTTTATCTTTGTTGCATAGATGTGTTTCTTGGATGCAACAGAATGATAGATCCTGTTTCCGCAACCATTCTGTTAGTCTGTGTCTTTTAATTGGGGAGTTGAGTCCGTTGATGTTGATAGAAACTAGTGACCAACAATTGTTACTTACTTTAGATGTGGTATTGGTGGTGTCACTGAGTTTCATTGTTTGTATTCTTTTGGTTTTTTTTGTTGTTGTTGTTGTGTAGTTACCTATTTCCTCTGTTTCCTTCGATGTAGTTGTTTTCTTTGGTTTGGAGTTTCCCTTCTAGTAACTTCTGTAGAGCTGGGTTACTATGTAGATATTGTTTAAATTTGGTTTTGTCTTGGAATATCTTGAATTCTCCATCTATGTTGATTGAAAGTTTTGCTGGGTATAGTAGTCTGGGTTGGAATCTGTGGTCCCTTAAGGACTGCATGATTTCTGTCCAGGCCCTTCTGGCTTTCATAGTTTCTGTTGAGAAATCTGGTGTGATTCTGATAGGTCTACCTTCATATGTTACTTGGCCTTTTTCCCTTGCTGCTTTTAGAATTTTTTCTTTGTTTTGTAGGTTCAGTGTTTTGACTATGATGTGACATGAAGAATTTCTTTTCTGCTCTAGTCTACTTGGTGTTCTGTAGACCTCTTGTATGTTTATGGCCATCTCCTTCTTTAAGTTGGGAAAGTTTTCTTCTATAATTTTCTTGAAAATAATTTCTGGACCTTTGAGCCTGATGTCTTCTTTTTCTTCTACTCCTATTATTCTTAGGTTTTGTCTTTTCATGGTGTCCTTGATTTCTTGGATGTTTTGTGTTTGGAACTTTTCTGATTTTATTTTTTCTTTGAGAGACGTGTCAATTTCCACAAGTGTATCTTCAGCTCCTGAGATTCTTTCTTCCATTTCTTGTATTCTGTTGGTGATGCTTACCTTTGTAGTTCCTGATCTTTTCTCTATGTTCTCCAGGTCCTGGTTTTTCTCTATTTGTGTTTTCTTTATTGATTGTAATTCTGTTTTCATGTCTTGCACCATTTCCTTCATCTGTTTGAATGTGGACTCCTGTTTTTCCATGATAGCTTCTATTTTTTTGTCCATTTCCTCTCTATGTATCACTAATTGTGCCTCTACTTCTTTGGGTATAATTGCCTGTATTTCTATGAGAGCTTTGTTTATTTCTTCTTTATTTGCCTTCATTTGTGTGGACATTTCTTTGAGAGCTTTGTGCATTTCTTCTCTGTTTGCCTCAATTTTCGTGGCACGATTTGTTTCCTCTTGGTTAGTGTTTTCAGTTTTGCCTAAGTAAAGAATGTGACACTGGAGCTATTCGTGTACTCTTTTAGCGGGTGCAGTGTGCATGCACGGATTCTGTGACTATTGCAGTGGCCTGCAAGCCACTATTACGCAGTTCTGACTGAGATCCAGGGATTGTTTGCCTGGATTACTCTGGTGGACCCGCAAGGCAGAGGCTTCAATATTGGGGACGCTATCCCAAGAATCCTTCTGATGCCCACACTAGGAGTGTGGGTGGCAGGGATCTCATCTGGTTGTTTCTGTGGAGAGGCCCTTGGTCTGGGGCAATCTCTACCTAGAAGGCTCACTCACTCTCTTGCAGGACCAGTTGAAATGCACAGGGGTTCCCCTTGCTCACTACTCTCTGTTTTGGTCCTGCTGAGGAAGTGCACGGATAGGCTAACAGTCAGCTCTGTGACACTGTGGCCACAGGACTCGGTGTCCACCTTTCCTGTGTGCTGCCTCTTTGTCCTTTCCCTCTGCCAGGAGGGGTTATGTTGACTGGTCCCTGGGTGGCGCGGGAAAGAGTTAGGGTGAGTGTACTCAATCCCAGATCCCGGGCCCAGATCTCTCTGCCAGAAGCAGCCTAGCGGTAGAATCTGTTTGCTGATCCCAAGAGAGTACCGGGTAGGGTTGAGTGTCCCCAGATCCAGAGCTTGGGTTTCTCTGCTAGGGGCCGCTGGGTGAGCTGGAGAGAGGGTGCTGTGTCCTTGGCAGGCTGCCTCTCTGTCCTTCCCCTCTGACCTTCTCCTCTGCTAGGGCAAGCTTATGGAGGTGTTCTCAGGGGAGTGCCAGCAGGGGTTGGGTCTTCTCAGTTGGATCCTGAGCCCTGAGCTGGTGGAGTTTCTCTGCCGGGGGGTGGGGGGGCGCCGGTGTTAGAACTTGCTGCTAGACCTTACTGCGCTGGACCCAGGATAATCTCAGGACGTATAGAATGACCACAGTCCCAGATCCCGAGCTGTAGTTTGTTTGCTAGGAGCGGCCAGCAGCACTGGAGGCCAGCAGCACTGGAGTTCTGGCACTGTGAAGCCGCTGTGCACCTCTTTATCCTCCTGCTCCGCTGCAGCAGGGTGATGGCGGCGTTTGGGGGAGTGCCTGAAAGAATTGGTTTTTCTCAGCCCTGATCTCGGGTTGGGGTACAGACAATGTGGTCTGTGGCAGATTCTGCTGGACACCTCCTGCCTCCTCTGAAGAGGGAGTACGGATTTTGAGTTGGGCGTGCAGCTGCAATCAGTGCGCGGTGCAGGAGCTCAATTGTGATGGTGGCAGGTACCAGAGGTCAGTGAGACTTTCCAGGGAAAGACTAGGTGACCCGTGAGCAGTCTGGCAACTTTCCTTCCCCTTGGGGTTTTTTTTGCGCCTAGGACTCCCAGCCTTAGGCCCCCTTGTGCCCACCAATCAGCCTGGGAAATTGATCGTGACAAGCAGGCTTGCGGTTTTCTTCCGGGTTCTGGTTGGGCAGCCGAGAGTGGACCCGACCGATTCCCACGCCGTGGGAGCCTCCCCTCACCTGGGAAACATGATCCATCACTGTTGTTTTAGGGCCCAGAGTTCAGTCTCCTGGTCGCTGCATGGAGTGTGTTGTCCCGCTTCTCAGGCACGGTGTTCTCCAGGTGCCGCCATCTTGGCCCCCTCTAAAGCAATTTTAAAATTATATTTGAGCAACACATAGGAGACAGTAACAGTTTTATATTTTAAACCAACTTAATTTGAATAGATATTTATAACTTTAAAATTTTATTATTATATAAAATTTATTTTGAAGCAGGGTTGAATTATAAGACAGTAAAATGTAACTTTGAATTTTAATAAAAACCCATACCAACTTGAAATGAGGCTCGTTGTTGTGGCCCAGTCTAAAAGATAAGATAAACAGTTAATTATGATTAAGACTTATAAATGCAAACCCAATGAGAAAATTATATAAATTATATAAGGCATTAAATAAGGAATTTAAAATATAAGAGTAAAGAGTAAAGTGTACAGAAATCAGGGAGAAAAAATATATACATATTTTTAAGCTTGGAAACAGCCTCCTAGAAGAAAGCATGGGGCTAGAAGCGAAATGAGGCCAGAAGCAAAACGAAAGCAGACTGGTGGGTGGGTAGAGGAAGCACATAGCAAGATGGAGCAGGCAGTGGCAGGCGCCGTAGTGGCGGGAGTGGAGCGCAGGTTGGTGGGGGAGGGGTGAGCACATGGCAAGATGGCAGGGCACGCAGTTGTTGGGGCCTCTTTGCCCGCACTAAGATGGCTCTGTGCCAAGTTGTGAAGTGAATTGTTAAACTATAGTTACGACCACTTCCTCCCAGGACCGACATGGCGCCTGCTGGAGATCCTTCAGGAAATTTAAAAGTTTCCTGACTGTGCTTTAGAAATTTCTTCCCAAGTTTTCCAGAGTTGACTTCTGCGGTTGTGTGAGTCTCCGAGGGGGTGGGGCCTTGCTGTTGGTCGCCATGCAGGCAGGGGCGCTGCGCAGGCAGGGGTGCGCAGCTGCAGTGGGAGCAGGCAGGGGCTGAATGCCCTGCGCCATGCACCCCCGGTTCCCGCCCCTGCAGCCTCGCCATGTTGGGCTGCACTGGGCATCTCCAGTTGCTGACCAGAATGGGACCTGCAGGACAGGGGCCATGCCTGGGGAGAGCAGAAGCAGCCCACAAAGGGCTGCATGCGGGCATGAGGGCAGTTAAGAGAAAAGTAGAGATTTTTAGGAGAAAATTGGTTGTAACCGTTCTGTCCAGAGTCCAAAAGGGTTCCTAGCTTTGCTAGGAGAGCCCTATCCTAGCCAACGCACCACTGTTATTATTTATTAAAAAGCATGAGGCTGGAGTCAACCGATATACATTCATGTCTCTGTTTCAAAGGACAAACCCGGAATTAAAATATTAGGAAACTGTGTGTTTGAGAAAATCAAATAGAATATATTTTTAAAACTCTCACATATCATATACGATACAATAAAGAAGAAATTACTGCATAAACTAGTGTGGATTTTATGCAATGTTTGAAATCCCAAAATACATAATTGTGACATGCTGACACAAAAACAGTCACGAAGAGGAAAACCACTGTAAAATAAATCAGGCAGAATATGAGAAATAATACTCTGTTTTTAAGTTTTGGTGAGTTACTTAAAATGTGTTCTTTAACTATGCAGAAAGCCAGGTACTAATAGAATTTTAGGTTCTAGAAAGCTTTGAAATTAAAATTTTATCTCTAGTGTACCTGTCTTTTGGGATGGGAGTGGGAAATAATTACTGGGAAGAAGAGAGATGGTTGTGAGAAGAAGAGAAAAAAGGGAAGAGGAGAAAGCAAACAAGGGAAGAGAAGAGAAGAAAAGAGAAGAAAAAGGAGGAAACGAGAAGGGAAGAAAAGAAAGGAGAGAAGTGAAAAGAAAAGAAAAGAAAAGAAAAGAAAACAAAAGAAAAGAGAAGAAAAGATAACCTAATACAAGTTGTCCTTGATTCCTCAGTAACTGGTAAGAATAGAGTAAAAAATAAGTTGGGAATATCTTTTTTGAGGTGTAAGATGAAGATTTAATTGCTATAAGCAATACATTTTATTTTTTTATTTATTACAATTTATTCACTTTGTATCCCAGCTGTGGCCTCCTCCCTAGTCTCCTCCCAATCTCTCCCTCAATCCCTCTTTTTCCCATATGCCCCTCCCCTAGTCCATTGATAGGGTGGTCCTCCTCCACTTCTATGTGACCCTAGCTTATCAGGTCTCATCAAGGACTGGCAGCATAATCTTCCTATGTGGCCTGGCAAGGCTGCACCTCCCAGAAGGTGATCAGAGAGCCTGCCACTGAGTTCATGCCAGATTTCAGTCCCTGTATGAAATTTGCAAGCAAATGGTGGGAACTAGGAAAGATTATCCTGAGTGAGGTATCCCAGAAGCAGAAAGACACACACAGTTTCTACTCACTCATAAGTGGGTATTATATAATATATAATATAGGATAAAGACACTAAACTCTATAGTCCTAAAGAGACTAAACAACAAGGAAGACCCTTGGGAGAATGGTTAATCCTCATTTAAAAGCAATGTTCTACTATGTTAGAATTTGCAAGTCCAAAGAACAAGTTATATGAATTTAGCACAAAAATCTTGATCCTGCTAAAAAAATTCTTCCATTATATCCTGATATAATGTAAAACAAAACTAAAACATATTTCATAAACGTATGTAACAATAAATTATAGAAGTAAGACAAAAAAAGAGCTTTATATATTTCAGAAACACAGCAATTCATAAATCTGTTTAGCAGAGTGTATGCTGTGCTCAAGTATTTAAATTTTCACTGATAAACTGAGATATGTGGACTCTAAGGTGTGCTCTTGGGTTTATACAAAATTGTTTTGGCAAGGACTGGTCTAATGGTCTTCAAAACTTATAGCTTGTGACTAGGAGGAGTTTCTTGAAGAGTAATCAGGAGATAACCTCCACTAAGAAATGTAATAAGGTAATTTTATGGACTGTGAAGTAAGGAAATCTATCAGGTGAAAATGAAACAAAGTGTTTAGTGAAATGAATGTTTGAGATATCTTTTTCAGCTACTTTATAAGGAGAGAATTTATTTGACAATAAATATATAGAAAATGCTGATTTGTCAAATTAGGAGTAAGAATATTAGCAACCTAGGAACCTGCCACAGAGGGCCTCTGAAAGGCTTTGCCTTGCAGACTATCAAAGCAGACCCTGAGACTTATGGCAACTGTTGGGCAGAGTGCATGGAATATTGTGTAAGAAGTGGGAAATAGTAAGCTCTGGAGAGGACAGGAACTCCACAAGGAGAGCAACAGAACCAGAAAATTTCAACACAGGGGTCTTCCCAGAGACTCATACTCCAACCAAGTACCAGGCATAGAGATAACCTAGGACCCCTGCATATATGTAGCCCAAGGCAGTTCAGTGTCCAAGTAGGTTCCATAGTAATGGGAACAGAGACTGTCTCTGACATGAACTGATTGGCCTGCTCTTTGATCACCTCCCCCTGAGGAGGGAGCAGATTTACCAGGCCACAGAAGATGACAATCCAGCCACTCCTGATGTGAACTGATAAACTAAGATCAGATGGAAGGAAGAGAAGTCCTCCTCTATCAGTGGACTTGGGGAGAGGCCTGTGTGAAGAAGAGGGAGGGAGGGTGGGACCAGGAGGGGAGGGGGTAGGAGCTTATGGGGGGATTCAAAGTGAATAAAATGTAATTAATAAAATAAAATTTAAAAAAGAATATTAGCAAAAGTTGACTGATAAATTTTAAGTTTAGATACTGGTAGCAATCAACCTTGTTTTTTTTAATTTTATTTTTCTTTTTAGTTACATTTTGTTAACTCTGTGTCCCAGCTGTATCCCGCTCCCTCATTCCCTCATTCCCTCCCCAACCCCGCACTCCCTCCCTGGTCTTCTCCCTGCCCCTTTCCAAGTCTACTGATAGGGGAGGACCTCCTCCCCTTTCATTTGACCCTGTTTTATCAGGTACCTTCAGGGCTGGCTGCAAAGTCCTCCTCTGTAGCCTAACAGACTGCTCCTCCCCTGGGGGCGGGAGGGGGGTCAAACAGCCTTTTATGTTGATGTTAAAGACACAAAGTCTCTTGTGAGGCAGTGAGAAACTGAAACCAGAAAGAAAATTCAGACAATGATGCTGCATGATCATTCTAGACAGCAACCTTAGAAATAACCCAGAACACATGTACTATGTTGTCCAGGAAAAAGAAAAGTTGAATACATATCTTTAAAATACCTTTCTAGCTACTAACTACTGACTCTAATAACATTCTGTTATTATTACTTGAGAAAGCCCTCAGGCAAATATAGACATAGTGGCAACTGGATGCCGCAAATGTTAATATCTAAAAGATATAGAATTAACATTATCCAAGTCAAAAATAGGTGTTACACAACAAAAATGTCATAAACTCTAGGCTAAAACAAAACTAGTACTTAATATTGTAAAAGGTTTTTATATATTTCATATCATATATATTAAATACATATATATTACATATTATATATATAAAATTTCGTGGGTCCTTTTAAATGTATTTCTGTTATAACCAGAATGAATATTGTCATACTTAAGTTGTTTCCTTCAACTGAATGTTTGAACAGAATATATATATACAAACACACACACAGCAAAGATAATTCATGTAAATCACAATGTGTTTTATTCACTTTAGATTTAGCTGTGGGATAACATGGAGTTTATTAAATAAACTTTGTCAATATGCCTGTTGCAATTATCTGATATAGATGTTGCCAATCACAAAAACTGAAGAAAAATAATTTTTTATTTGTGAAGATTAAATTTAATTAAATATAAGCTTCCATGTGTGTTTTATAAGTGTATAAAGCAGGTAAATGTCTTGAAGCAAGTAAAGGCTTTGCCTGTCTCATTGCTCTAAAAGCTTATTTTTGAAAGAATAATCCAAGATTTCAATTCCTAGTAGGATTATGACTGAATTTGCACTGTGTAAATCAATCAAGGATAAATGTACTTTAACATATTAAGTCCTTCTTTAAACACTTCTGTGACACTCATGGCTGGAAGTTGAGGACTTTAACAAGCCATGATATTATCTACTTAGCAATGTCCAGAGCTTTCCAGCTGTTACACAACAGTGATTTTTTATGATGTGTTTCAGATGAGCTTATAATTTTTTTTAATTTTATTTTTTTCTTATCAGTTACATTTTATTAACTCTGTATCCCAGCCATGTCCGGATCCCTCATTCCCTCCCAGTTCCTCCCTCCCTCCCTCCTCTCCACCATGCACCTTTCCAAGTCCACTGATAGGGGGGACCTCCTCCCCATTCATCTGATCCTGTTTTATCAGGTATCTTCAGGACTGGCTGCAAAGATCTCCTCTGTGGCCTAACAAGACTGCTCCTCCCTTGGGGGGTGGGGAGGTCAAAGAGTCAGTCACTGAGTTCCTGTTAGAAATAGTCCTTGTTCCCCTCACTATGGGAAACCAATTGGTTACTGAGCTACCACAGGCTACATCTGAGCAGAGGTTCTAGGTTATATCCATACATGGTCCTTGGTTGAAAATCAGTCTCAGAAAAGACCCTGTGCCCAGATATATTTGGTCCTTGTGGAGCTCCTATCCTTTCCCCATCAGACTAACTCCCCTTCTTTCTTATGATTCCCTGTACTCTGCCAAAGGTTTGGTCACGAGTCTTTGCTTTGAAAACTCTGCTAGTTAGAGTCTTTCAAATGCGCTCAGTAGACTCCTGTCCTACGTTCAATGCACATCCCATCTGTCTTTCTAAACGAGGATTGATCATCTTACCCCATGTCCGCTCTCTTGATTATCTTTTCTAGGTGTACAGATTTCATTATGTTTATCACATCTTATAGGTCTATATAAGTGAGTATATACCGTGTTTGTCTTTCTCCTTCTGGGATATTTCACTCAGGATGATCTTTTCTAAGACAATTAGGAATAGGGCTTCCTCAAGACTCAGCTATACCACTGCTAGGTATATACCCAAACTTTGCTCAAGTACACAAAAGGGATATTTGCTCAACCATGTTTATAGCAGCTTTATTTGTAATAGCCAGAACCTGGAAACAACCCAGATGTCCATCAACGGAGGAATGGGTACAGAAATTGTGGTATTTTTACACAATGGAATACTACTCAGCAATCAAAAAGGAGGAAATCATGAAATTTGCAGGCAAATAGTGGGAGCTTATAATTTTATCCCAATAATGTTATCGTGAAACTCTGATACTTCTGTAGTCTAAGAAAAGAATATCATAGTTTGGATTTTGAGGTAGCACTAATCCTAATTTTTTGAGACAGCACCAGATTGATTTCAAAAGTGATTGTAGAAGTTTACATTCCCACCAGCAATGGAGGAGGGTTCTCCTTTCTCCATAACCTCTCCAGGTTATGTCTTCTTTTGAGTTTTTGATCTTAGCCATTCTGTTGGGTATAGGTGAAATGTCAGGGTCGTTTTGATTTGCATCTCTCTGATGAATAAGGACATTGAGTATCTGTACACAAGTAGAAAGACACACATGGTATATACTCACTTATAAGTGGATGTTAGCCATATATAGGATAAACATACTAAAATCTGTACACCTAAAGAAGCTAAGCAAGAAGGAAGACCCTGGGTAAGGTGATCAATTCTCACTCAAAAAGGCAAATGGAATAGACAAGGAACAAAACAGGAGCCTACCATAGAAGGCCTCTGAAAGACTCTACTCAGCAGGGTATCAAAGTAGATGCTGAGACTCATAACCAAACCTTCGGCAGAGTGCAGGGAATCTTATAGAAAAAGAAGGAGATATAAAGACCTGAAGAGGACAGGAGCTCTACAAGGAGACCAACAGAGCAAAAAAACTGGACCCAGGGGTACTGTAGAGACAGATTCTCATACCAAGAACTATTCATGGAAAGTACCTAGACCCCCTGCTCAGATGTAGCCCTTGGGCAGCTCAGTCTCCATGTGAGGTCCCTAGTAAGGGGAACAGGGGCTGCCTCTGACATGAACTTGGTGGCTGGCTCTTTGATAACCTCCCTCTGGTGAGGTGGCCTAACTAAGCCACAGAGAAAAAGGATCCAGACTGTCCTGATGAGACCCCATAGGCTAGGGTCAAATAGTTGGGGAGGAGGACCTCCACTATCAGTGGACTAGGGGAGGGTTATGCGGCGGAGAAGAGGGAAGAAGGGACTGGGAGGAGACAAGGGAAGGGGACACAGCCAGGATACAAATTGAATAAATTGTAATAATAAAAATTTAAAATAATAATAAATAAAAATGAAAAACAGAAAAAATCAAAGTTAAAACAAAATAAAAATGAAAATTAAGAGTAAATATGAAGTTACAGTAGAGGTACACGTAATTTAATCAGTCAGGGTTTTTTGTTTGTTTGTTCGATTTTTTTCCCCTAGGAAGAACATGTTTTTCCTCATACTCTCAGTTGTTTGATGCACCTGAATTTACAGGCTGGGATAGAGCAGCTAGCAGCGTCTTTTAAAACCCAAAGCAGTAAGCCCAGAAAATATTTCATGCTGGGTTAATTTCTTGCACAAAGTTCAGCTCTCTGTAGGAGTTTTGCAGTCCATACTGTGGGGTGCCATTCTTTGTACCCTGAGTTTTCATAGTCACATAGAACCTGCTTTCTGTTATGAGAGGTGATTATATCCTTTCCAAGGGCTGAGGCCTCTATTTGTACTGTGTCTGTAGCTACCTTTCAGTCAAAAACCTAGTCATTACCTGGGTGTATATATGTTTTTAATTTTGGCCAACCAGCTTATTTGGTGGTTTTAATGATCTCAATGCTTTGATTGCCAAATTGATGGAAAAAATTGTTTCCTTCAGTTTAGAGATGCAGTAGTCACAAATGTTCTCCTTTCTCTCTCACTGTATACATATTCCCCCCTCTCCGCTTCCATGGGCTTCACTCCACAATGGTACCAACTTTTATCCCAGTATGAAAAACAGGTGACTCAGGCCAACTCAAGTTCATTTTAAATGTCTGTATCAGTTTATTTGTCCTCTTCAGGATTTGTCTTTTCTCTATATAGGAACTCTTCACACAATATTCTAATTGCATAAGCTAATAATATCTAACCATTTAATAATTATGTTTATCTTTTAAAAAGTATATTTGTATAATCTGAGCTTGTACCACAAATTAAGCTTTTGAGTTAGCTATTATTTCTAACTTCTAAGAAGTAAACAAAAATAATATAGGGCCAGTTTACAAATGCCACAGTGCTTTCTCCTCACTAAGATTTTTACTAATTTGAATGTCAATTAAAATGTTACAAATAGTGTTCTTAGGTCCAGTCCTAAAGTTCCTTAAACATACAAATACAATGAAAACAAAAAGTCAAATTTGAAACCCTATCTAAAATTACTCTTCCCATTTAGTAGGATAAAGCCAGGAAATTAGATGAGAGACTTTGATTTTATTTCACCTTTATCAAATAAGCCCTCACAGCACTTTTGTTACATGTCCCTGATTATTTGTATACTGCAGGGTTTTATCTAACTATCCTTAGTAAGATGTACAGTAATAGTCAGACATGCCATTCAAGAGTAAGGAGGTCATTTATGGACAATAACAAAATAATACTGTAGACCTTGATGTATGTGGATATTAAAGTCAGAATCAAAACCTGAATAATTTGCTTCATTTACATGACAATTCATTGCATACGAATATATGTTTTAATTGATGAATGGTATTTCTGATATGTGCTAGTTATTTTGTGAAGTGAAGAGTGAGATGACTCAGTCGGTAAAATGCTTGCTGTGAAAATGGGAGAACCTGAACTTGGACTCACATAAAGCTAGATGTATTAACATTTCGTTTAAATCCCAGTGAGCCCATGGTTAGAGAGTGTATGAGTGGCCCACAAATATTATATTTTTTGGTTATGAAAATATGTATCCACGATTGTTATTTGAAACCTGCAACAGATGGCTAGCAAGGTACATAAATGTCACATCCTCACCTGCCTTTAAGAATAAGGCAAGCTTTTCTACATCCCACCATTTGCCTGCAAAGTTCATGATCTCCTTGTTTTTAATTGTTAAGTAGTATTCCATTGTGTAAAATTACCACAATTTCTGTATCCATTCCTCTGTTTATGGACATCTGGGTTGTTTACAGGTTCTGTCTATTATGAATAAAGCTGCTACGAACATGGTTGAGCAAATGTCCTTGTTGCATACTTGAGCATCTTTTGAATATATGCCTAGGAGTGGTATAGCTGGATCTTGAGGTAGCACTATTCATAATTGTCTGAGAAAGCGCCATATTGATTTTCAAAGTGGTAGTACCAGTTTACATTCCCACCAGCAATGGAGGAGTGTTCCCCTTTCTCCACAACCTCTCCAGCACTTGAGTTTTTGATCTTAGCTGTTTTGATGGGTGTAAGGTGAAATCTCAGGGTCGTTTTGATTTGCATCTCACTGATGACTAAGGACATTGAGTATCTGTACACTTAAAGAAGCTAAACAAGAAAGAGGACCCAGGGTAAGATGGTCAATCCTCACTTAGAAGGATAAATGGGATGGATAAATTGGAATTAGGAAAAAAAAGTAAGAGGACAGGAACCTACCACAGAGGGCCTCTGAAAGACTCTACCTAGCAGTGTATCAAAGCAGATGCTGAGACTCATAATCAAACCTTCGGCAGAGTGCAGGGAATCATATGAAAGAAGAGGGAGTTAGTATGACCTAGAGGGGACAGGAGCTCCACAAGGACCAAATATATCAGAGCACAGGGATCTTTTATGAGGCTGTTTCTCCAACCAAGGACCATTTATGGATATAATCTAGAACCCTTGCTCAGATGTAGCCCATGGTATCTCAGTATCCAAGTGGGTACCCTAGCAGGGGGAACAAAGACTATTTCTGACATGAACTCAATGGCTGGCTCCTTGACCTCCAACCCCTCCCCCCTCCCGAGGGCAGAGCAGACTTGCTAGGCCACAGAGGAGGACATTGCAGTCAGTCCTGAAGATACCTGATAAGCTAGGTTCAGATGGAAGGGGAGGAGGACCTCCCCTATCAGTGCACTTGGAAAGGGGCAGGGAGGAGATGAAGGAGGGAGGATGGGATTAAGAGGGAATGAAGGAGGGGGCTATGGCTGGAATACAAAGTAAATAACCTGTGATTAATAAAAAAATATAAAAATAAATTGAAAAAAGAAAAAAAAATAAAGCAAGCTGCCTTGGGTAAAGTGATTGGGCAGACTTGGATAGAAGCAAAAGGAAAAGAAAGGGAGAAATGGAAAGGAGCAGGGACCTAGGCAGTGAGACCCACATGAACAGATGGAGTGCTGGAGAAGTCAGTTTAAGTTAGAAGCTGGGAGACTGCTCCAGCAAAAGGCCAACAGCTTTAACCTATATAGATGTCTCACTGTCTTAATTAAACCTCAAGCAGGATCCATGAAAGCCCCACAATAAAAGAGAAAGTTGAGAGGAGAGTTTTGGGGATCCTGTAATCCTGCACTACTAGATTCTAAGTTGGCTATCAACAAGAAAACTTGTCTAAACTATAGTAAAATTGTTCTAATATAGTCAGCAGCAATGGAAAATTTACTAAATCCTAAAGCGTTAGCAACTGCAGCAATGGGTACAAACTATCTGAGATAGTTGAGAATTATCACGTATAAGTAGTCATGTCGTGTCAGTGACATTTTTCAGATGTGCTTGTGTTCCCTAGTTTGAAAATCAAGAGACATTTCACAAAACATTTTTCAGTCAGAGCCTTTTAAGCCTTTTAAGCCTTTTAATCTATGGTCATTCTACATCATGGGTGTCTTCATCAAATCATGTCAGCATGGTGTGCTGAAATGTGACTTCTTAGTGGTGACATTAGCTTACATCATATGGGTAGAGTAAGATTTCTTGAGTCAGTCCAATATTAAATTATATTTTTCCATAGTCTACATTGATAATGCAAATTACTATAAGAAGTTCCTTCCCATAGACACAGAGATGTGAGGAAATAATTTTTCATTTCCTAGACTGAGTTAAATAAACTGTGAAATAACCCGATTTAATGTATTTTTTTCTTTTTCTTCTACACCATTTGTTTATGTATGTATGTATGTATTTATTTATTTTATTCCAGTATAAATTAATGATATTCATATTGTTCTAATGGTTTATTATACATATATCTTTATATATAACATACTATATATGTATATAACATGTTATATATGTATAATATTTAACATGTTATATGTGTGGATATTTATATATTTTACATATAATATATTAGATATGCTTTACTTGAAATTATCTATGTATTTAATTATATTCTGTGCCTGACACTACTCAGTAAAAGCAAACAAAGAAACAAAAACTTTATCAGTTTGTTGAGGAGACTTTTATATGTTTTTTGTTTGTTGGTTGCTTATTTTCAGCTCTAGATCACCATGGATAAGCCCACACTATCTTTAAAAGTATAAGTTATACTGTGTTAAATGTGTTTTCTTTCTTGATGAAAGCATTTAGTACTTTATCAGTATATGTTTATACTTTATACAGTATATGTTTAGTACTTTATCAGTATATGTATATCCATATATTCTGGCTTTAGTGAGTGTGATACACATTGTTCTCTCCAGATATCTAAAATAACTAAATGTATTTATTGAGTACACTTTATGGCTTTGAGCTTGCTTTCTGTTCTTGCCAATTTTTTCTTCTGCTATTTATAAATATTACATTTTCTTTCAAATAAAAGCTGATAAAATTTTCATAAACATCATTGTCACTACATTCTAAACTCTATTCATTTTGAGTGGTTATGTTTTCTTGTACCAATGGATACATCTACAAGACAACTTCTGTACACAAAGCTCAAAGATCATTGTAGGAGAGATGGCAGAAAGCCAGTTAAGCCTCAACAATACAATAAGATCTACTACAACTAAGCAATGTTACAGTTGTTTTTATATACAGTTGTTTCTCTTAGTTTCATTCTTTTTTATATAATTTTTATTTGTATTTCTTTAATTACACTTTATTCCCTTTGCATCCTACCTGTAACTCCCTCCTTTTTCTCCTCCCAATTGCACCTTCCCTCCCACTTCTCCACTCATGCCCCTTCCCATTCCACTGATAAGAGAGGTCTTCTCTTCTTTCCATCTGATCCTAGTCTATCATGCCTCATCAGGAGTGGCTGCATTGTCTTTCTCTGTGGCCTGGTAAGGCTGCACCCCCTTGAGGGGGAGATGATCAAAGAGCAGGTCAATCAGTTCATGTCAGAGACAGTCCCTGTATATACATTACCAGGGAACCCACTTGGACACTGAGCTGCCATGGGCTACATGTGTGCAGGGGTTCTAGGTTATCTCCATATATGGTCCTTGTTTAAAGTATCAGTCTCAGAAAACACCCCTGTGTCCAGACATTTTGGTTCTGTTGCTCTCCTTGTGGAGGTCTTGTCCTCTCCAGGTATTTCGATCACCCCT
Source organism: Psammomys obesus (assembly GCF_907164565.1). Classification (NCBI taxonomy): domain Eukaryota; kingdom Metazoa; phylum Chordata; class Mammalia; order Rodentia; family Muridae; genus Psammomys; species Psammomys obesus. The sequence goes on along the minus strand of NW_026596079.1, from coordinate 30,666,157 downwards.
TTCTTTCATTAGATTGCCCGCATTCTGCCAAAAGTTTGACTATGAGTCTCAGCATCTGCTTTGATACTCTGCTGGGTTAAGTCTTTCAGAGGCCCTCTGTGGTAGGCTCCTATCCTATTCCCTGTTTTCCCTCTCTTCTGATGTCCATCATCTTTGCCTTTCTGAATGAGGATTGAGCATCTTATTGAGCTTCCTCCTTCTTGATTAGCTTCTTTAGGTATACAGATTTTAGTATGTTTATCCTGTATTATATGTCTAATAAACACTTAGGAGTGAGTATATACACTGTGTGTCTTTCTGCTTCTGGGATACCTCACTCAGGATTATCTTCTCTAGTTTCACTCTTAACACAGCTATCATATAAATAATTGAGACTCTATATTTGGTTATAATAAGCTTCACAAGAACTGAGCAATTAATACTCTAGTCTTAACTGTCTAGGTTAATCTGGCTTCCTCCCAGAATACATCCCAGGATACTTAAACTTTGTAGCTTTCCTGCTGAGCTCTCGCTCCCATTTTCTCCTGGATCTCTGCCTTTGGCTCAATCCCCTGAATCCTCTATTTCTTATTCTTTAACTCGGCCTCCCTGGCTGGCAGGAAGTACAGCACTATTCTCTCCCCTGATCAGTGATTGGCTGAAAGTTGCTTTATTGACATAGCAAAAGACCACCGGGGAGCAGAGTTTATACAACATTAAGAAAGGAGATTCTTAGAACAAGGTTTGCAAACATATATGGGGGAAACAGAAATCAGCATGTGAATTACACAATAACATTATGCCTACATATACAATAAGATCTATAACAATTAATCAGTGTTGAAAGTGGAGAAAAGTAGTCTTCCCAGGAAATAGGACACCACTTGATAAGCCAATACCAAGTAGTCACCCAAAAAAACAGACATATCACTAAAATTATACAAACTGTGCAAGTTGTATTTAGGTATTCAGGAATATATATGTGTATACATATAAATATTTGTACCTAACAAAATTAATGAATGATATCATTTCATCAATTAATTTTCTGATAAATATTTAATATACAAGCTATTTATATTATGTTTAATCTTGCTAGTTATTAATGAGTTTTTGTAAAGAATTTCAGTCAAGTAACATGTGATGATTTCTATTCTTTCTTCAGACTTCATTTTTTTTTTATTTTTAAAATTTTTAATTTTATTTTTATATTAATAACAGTTTATTGGCTTTGTATCCCAGCTCTAGTCCCATCCCTTACTCTGTTTCAATCCCACCTTCCCCTCCCTCATCTCCTCCCATGCTCTTCTACAAGTCCACTTACAGGGTAAGTCCGCCTCCTCTTCCATCTGACCCTAGCCTCATGAGGATTGGCTGCACTGTGTTCCTCCATGGCATGGTATAGCTGCTCCCCACTCAGGAGGAGGTGATCAAAGAGCCAGCCACTGAGTTCACATCATGTCAGAGACAGTCCCTGTTTCTAGGTTACTGGGTTACTAGGTAACCCACTTGGACACTGAGCTGCCATGGGCTACATCTGCACAGAGGTTCTAGGTGACCTCCATGCATGGTCCTTGGTTGGAGTAGCAGTCTCAGAAAACTCCCCTGCACCCAAAAATTCTGGATCAGTTGCTCTCCTTGTGGATCTCCTGTCCCCTCATGTCTTTCTATGTCCTCCTTCTTTCATAAGATTCCCTGCACTCTGCGCAATGTTTGGTTATGAGCCACAGCATCTGCTTTGATACCCTGCTGGGTAGAGTCTTTTAGAAGTCCTCTGTGGTAGGCTCCTGTCCTGTGTCCTGTTTTCTCCCTCTTCCCATTTGTCTTTCTGAGTGAGGATTGATCATCTTACCCAGGGTCCTCCTTCTTGCTTAGCTTCTTTAGGTGTACAGATTTTATTATGTTTACCTATATTATATATCTAATATCCACTTAAAAGGAGGACTTGGAAAGGGGCAGGGAGGAGACCAGGGAGGGAGTGTGGGGTTGGGGAGGGAATGAGGGAGCAAGATACAGCTGGGACACAGAGTTAACAAAATGTAACTAAAAAAAAAAAAAAAAAAAAACTCAAGTGACAATACATGATGAAGAGGATGTGAAGAATGGGTAACCCTACTTCATTGCTGGTGGGAATATAAACTTGTACAACTACTTTGAAAATCAAACTGGCACTTTCTCAGACAATTAGGAATATTGATTCCTCAATATCCAGCTATACCACTCCTAGGCATACATCTCAAATATGCTCCAGTATGCAAGGATATTTGCTCAACCATGTTTGTAGCAGTTTTATTCAGAATAGCCAGAACCTGGGAACAACCCAAATGTCCCTCAAAGGAGGAATAGATACAGAAATTGCGGTACATTTACACAATAGAATACTACTCGGTTATTAAAAACAAGGAAATCATGAAATTTGCAGCCAAATGGTGGGATATAGAAAATACCATCCTGAGTGAAGTATCCCAGAAGCAGAAAGACACACATGCTATATTCTTCCTTTTAAGCAGACTTCATTTTTTAAAACGTTAAAATTTTTAAGTTATTTTTAATTGCCATAAATTCATTAATGATGAACATATTTATAAGGTCATACTATGTGCTCTTTCCATACACATTGATATTATTTATTTTTTACAGCAAATTAAACATATCTTTAGAAACACCATATGGATGTACTAAAAATATTCAGTTTTGGTATGGGTCTAAGAAGGGACCGGTCATGTCTTAAGACATTTGACACATAAGTGTTAGTAACAGAGATCAGATTTATAGCACGTAAGTAAATGCCAAGTGTGCATGACAGAACTTCTGAAGCTTCAGTATATGGAGTTGGAGACAAGAGTTCCCTAGAGCAAGTTGTCCAGTAGGATGAGCCATATAAAAATGCACTGGGTTAATGAAGAAAGTCTCCCTCAATTAACGATGTCAAGAGTGTTACATGAAGACTCTTGATGTTAACCTCAAATTCACGTGCCATAAAAGTTGCTGCGTACTTATGAAGACAATATACTAACTTTGGATTGTAAATCAACATTGTTCCGTCCTACAGATGCATGAAACCGTAAAAATCTGTCTGTTATTTCATTACTCTTTTTTAATACATGTGGACTAGTATGTTAAGTTTTAAAGTCAGTTTTATAATTGTTTTTAAAATCATACACAAGAAATTATATTTATATATAATCAGAACTTTGGGTATGAATTATTGCTCATCTATTTATCTTATTTTCATATGAGCCTTCTTCTGATAGGCCAAAATGAAAACAAGGTGATTGAAAAACAGCTGTAGAATTAAATTAAACTCTAAAGAAAAAAAGTTATCTTCATGAGATGACCTGGAACCCCTGCACAGGTGTAGCCCATTGCACTTCAGTGTCCAAGTGGGTTACATAGTAATGGGAAGAGGGACTGCCTCTGACATAATCTGATTGGCCTGCTCGTTGATCACTCTCCCCTGAGGGGGGAGCAGCCTTATCAGGCCACAGTAGAGGACAATGCAGCCACTTTTGATGAGAACTGATAGACTAAGATCAGAAAGAAGAGGAGATCCTCCCTTATCAATGGACTTGGGGAGTGGCATGCATGCAGAAAGGGGAGGGAGGATGGGATTGGGAGGGGAGGAGGAAGGTGCTTATGGGGGGATACAAAATGAATAAAGTGTAATTAATAAAAAATTAAAAATAAATAAAAAATAAATAAAAAAGAAAGATCATGAAGGTTTATTTAGTGATTGTATGAAGAAAATCATTGCATATATTTTAATTTGTGATTGTGGACACAAGCATATATACACACACTCTGTTCAGAAGCTGTTTAATTTGCTTATTCTTGAAACTTATTGATTTACAGACACATAAAGAGAAATTATTCATGTTCATAAAGTACTTAACTGTGTTTATAAGTATATGTATATTTCATAATGGTAATCAAACCATGTTAAAATATACATGTATTCAAACATAGGTCAATTATTTATAGATAAAAATTTAAGATCTATTCTTGTATTTTTTTGCATCTACTATCTGTTACAATGACTACTATGTATAGATATCACGATATGCAATTGCACAACAGAAATTTGTAGTTTGAAATGTAAGGACTGTGTTTGGATCAGTGGATTCCAAATTCTCTCACACCAAAAAGTAGATTTTTTTTTTTATCACTAACTCAAATTCCTTTAGGTACTAAATTGGAATGTAGCATTAGTGTTTTCCAAATTATAAAGGTAATGAGTTATAGAATAATTCATCTAAAGTTTGTATTAATGTTCATATTAAAATATTAACTTTGATACACCTAAAAAAGTATAATTTAACTTCCATGTTAGCCCATAACATCGTTTTAATTTATTAAAATCCTCAATAATATACTTTGGAAACAGATACTTATTTTAAACTTTACTGAAATATACAAGCATTCTAATAAGTTAAATATATTCAAAATGCTTTGACATTGATGGGTCCTAAAAATGCAAGCATAATTAGATTTAACAACAATAAAGAAATCAGACAAATATTCATCCACAATTGAGTTCCCAAAATATACAATGTTCTTATGGATTTCTTTCAGGAGAAACACTTACCTAGATTCCTCTACCAGTGATTTTGAGTTACATGGTAAGCTAATTATTTTATCTTATGCAAAACTACAAAATTTATCATAGCATGCTGCTTTCTGTCTTTTTTGTGTTATCTGCCACTAACGTCATGTTATCAAATATTTCTTCCCTGTTCTACTATAAAAAGACACTCAAATGGCATAAAATATGGTATGCATTGAAATATAATGGACATTTTTACAGTTAGTGAGACAAGAGTGGGAATGAAATGATAAAAATGATCAATAGTAGATGAAATCAAGGCTGGAGGTTGAGAAGGAAATGAGAGACAGATATATATGTATTAAATCTCTCAAAAAACATGACAAAATAAGGTCAGTGGAACCCATGTTTTGATATTTAAATCAAGAATAGATTATCATTATTAGTTACATTTTTATTAACTCTGTATCTCAGCTGTATCCTTCTCCCTCATTCCCTCCCAATCTCACCCTCCCTCCCTCATCTCCTCTCTGCCCCTTTCCAAGTCCACTGATAGGGGAGGACCTCCTCCCCTTTCATCTGACCCTGTTTTATCAGGTATCTTCAGGACTGGCTGCAAAGTCCTCCTCTGTGGCCTAGCAGGGCTGCTCCTCCCTCCGGAGGTCAAAGACACTGCCATTGAGTTCATGGCAGAAATAGGCCCTGTTCCACTTAAGTTTTTCCAAGGGTGTCTCAATGGGAAAACAAACCACTCTTAACTGTAGACCACATGCTTAGGAGTTGATGGCAGCACAAAATAAACTATTGGTATCTTAGGAAAAAAAAAAAAAAACTTATCTCACAAAAGCTTTGCAGTTTCATGAGATCTCATGTATTAATTATTGATTATAGTGCCTGTGCTATAGTGTTCAGACCCACAAAATCAATTAAACAGGGCTAATGGGCTCTCAGAGACTGAAGTAGCACTTATGGACCCTGCATGGTTCCGTTAGGTTCTCTGAAAATATCTTGTGGTTGGTTAGTTTGGAGATATTTTGGAACTCCTTACAGTGGGAGTGGGAGTGTCTCTGCCTGTTTTGCCTGCTCTTGCCTGCTGTAACAAATCCTTCAATAGTGTAAGATCATTATCTTTTCTAAAGGCAGTGATTAACATGATATATCCTGTAGATCATATAAAATTCTTTACAAAAGACCAATATTATCTTTTCATAATGTGAAATCTTCTATTTTGTGTTTGACAAAAATTGAAAAACATTTTCAACATTCATGAACTGTTTTATTTGAAAAAAATATTAGTGTCTTGCAAATTTCATGCTCTGTTTTCACCAGATTCACTCCATGTCATCCTAGCTTCTTCACACTTCCCTACATGCCAGCTCTTGCCCCTCTGTGAGTGTGTGCTTATCCTCTCCTCTCATACCATCTTTTCTTCTTTCTCTTTCTTCACCTCACAGGTATGATTTCTGTTCCTGAGTGTGTATCCATTTATTGGAGAATGGTCAAGCAACCAGAAGCCTCACCCATAAAGAAAACTGGCTCTGCATCTCCCAGTAGCTAGCATTTTCCAATGTGTTCTCAGCTAATGGTGGGATATTGTACGCGCTCCCCTCTCTGTGTTCTCAACCCTCATTACAGGAACTTGTTTTTGCAGCAAATGATGACCGACAGAGACACCTACAATCAGTCAAGGGGTAAAGAATAAGAGAGTGAATAGTGCTCGGCTTTCACTATAACACTTATACCACTTAATTCTCAGTGGCTATTTGAGAATAAGGGACAGAAAGAGCCAACTTTAGGGATAAAGGGTTTTCTAGATACAACAGAACAGTTGTACATATACATTTTTAGCAGATGTGAGAGCTTGCATAAAACCTAGAAAACTTAACTTGGAAAAACCTAATAGTTTGATCCTTTTCTATATCTTGAAAAATCAGAGAAGATGAGGCTTATTTGTACTTCAATTTTGTGCAAGAAGAAAACTTTAAATAAATTCCAATTTTATTTTTTCCATAGTCGATTTGTGCTTTCTTTTCCCCGGGGATTAAGACATTGAACAAGCAGAAAGCCCTTACAACCACTACCATTAGAGACACCTTTTGAGCCATGTTAGTATCCATATCTAATAATACCCATAATGTAACTTTTCCTGGTAGCATATTTTGGTATGAATAGAGCAGTGTGTTTGTGGACTCATAGCAGATGAGAATCAATTCTCTTGTCAAAATATAGCAACACCAAAAGACAAAGAAATCAAACATTACTACCATATTCACCAGTTTAATAATTATAAGTTTCTCCAGTGTCAGCTACACTCAACCTTCTATTTCCAGTCTCTTGCGTAGTACTTACTTAGGATATAATAAGCCATCTTGGAGTTTCTCTGTTGCTTATATTTTTGCACGCCTGTATATGTGAGACTACAGACGTGAGTGAAACCATAGAATGATTCTGAAATTGACAATTCTAAGATTTTTTTGTCTTATGAAAAAGTTCAATTGCTGTTTCAGAACCATATACTATGGGTCTGTGTGTGTCAGAGGTCGCTGTTAAAATTATGCACATTTTTAGAGTTAAATGTTTTCAGATGCAAAGCATACAGCAGAAAGTGCCTTAGTAGGCATAGGAATCAATTGTCTTTTGAGAAGATGTTCTGCATATTAAATCAGCAGCATTAGAGAAAAGGACAAGTGGGATCAGGAGTGTCAGGCTGAAGATAATGAAGTGGTGCTCCGCTTTTCATCTTTGCAAATTATTTTTAGGAAGAAGGCAACTGAATGAATAAAGAATAATCCAATTGGGACTGGATTTTCTTGTCAAAATACAATGAAAATTGTCAAAACTGATAGGCCAATATGAATGATACCATACTCATCTATCTAATAATTATGAGTTTGAAACTATGAGTTTAAAATAAGTTAATATCTCTTCTAATACTGGAAAATAGTACATATTACAAGAAATGGTAACAAAGTTTCAAATATGGTGAATAATTTCTTCCATAGTTATACATTTTCTTAGGATAGTCATTTAATAAGCTAAATGTTTGTTAAAATAATTTCTATTTTCTTAAGCCATCACTGCACTGAAAAATATCTTCTTCTTACATTAATTCAAATAGAGAGTATTTCTGAGAATTTGTGCTTTCTAGTTAGTTTATATGTAAGATATTTTTGATCATAATAAAAATTATATTTATCTTAGCTATTCTGCAGTATTAAGAAATATCAAAATAAGGTGTGTATTATTATTATTTTCAATATTGAAGAGTGATATATGTATTCACTCTTAAATTTCTTGAAGTAGACTGGCTATATTTTTACAAATAACATTTAACTTTATTACTGGAAGTAATAATGGCAAGAATAATTATGATGATAGTGTTTACTGCTTTGAATTATTTATTCAGGATGTTCTTTCCTATTTGGGTATATCTGAGTTACAGCTATAACCAAGGAGAAAACTACTGTAACTATCTTCATTTTTACATTTGAAATTATACATGCCTCACACTCTTAATTTGTTGAAGTCATTGCTCACAAACAATGAGTCCAGACCATCTGGATATAATTAGTGCTAGATTCTCACTCAGGACTGAATATCAATGAGATCTAAATTAGACAACAAGAAACTCAAGACCAAAATATTGAACTTAGCAACCTGAAGTATTTGAAGAATTGTTAAGCTGCAAGGAAAATGAAGGCCATCATTGAAGGGCAATAGACTAGAATTTACTTGTTATACATTTAAAAGACTAATAATTTTAAAGTATTTTTGAAAGTATACTAAAAATATTACAGTGAAGTACTTCATTTAAAATTAAAAGGAAATAGAGTCACAATTTTTAGAATCTTAATGTTTATTCTAATAATGACATAATACATATAAAATAAACAATGAAATAAAAACTCTATTTACTTAAATCAATGTTAAAGTAGAATACATCACTGAGAATGGTTGGGTAGTACACACTTGAAAAGATAGGTTAATTGCATTTTCTACTCTGGATATTTCCAAGGAAACCTATATGTTGAAAATGATAATTTGAGTTATATTCTCTGGTGATTATTTTTTTACATTTTATATCATTGCTTCAATGCTATGCTAGGATAATTAGAACTGCACTTTAATTTAACCATATTGCCTAATAAATATTTGCTTAAAGAGATGATTAATGACCATATTCATATAATGCATATACTAATCATACATATGAACAATAATAGAATTTTTAACACTTTATATACACTCTGTGTGGGAAAAAAATGTTTTCAAATTTAAAGCCCTGTGTGATTCCAGTCTGCAAAAGTAGAATGGAAAATTTGATTTCCATTAGGACCTCTGATGTGCAATTTTGCAATCGTCATTTGCATCTTCTTATCACTATAACATTGATATTACTTTTTTAGCATATTTTGAGTTAAATGTGAATGTGTGTGTGTTGACATGTGCATCTTTCTCAAGTGTCAATACAGAGAGTTTAAAATGAGAGACTGTTATTATATTTTCTGAAAAAAAGTATCCCAGATGCATATACTCATAAAAGCAATTGTTTGAAAAATGTTGAGTGCACATTTTATTTACACATTTTATATATAAAGAATACTAGGAATTATACTAAATGTTATGGTATAAATTAAATTTTAGCCTTTGTAATTGAAGTTTCTTAGTAAAATTAAATTATTTGATCATTTTCATAAGTCAAAAGAATTTCTTATAATTTATGTTCAGGGCCAGGAAATAACACTTTCTGGCATAAACCATACCTCAGTATATAAAGAGTATTATACAATAAATTAAATATGAAGCAATGCAAATGGTATAGTGTATAGGTAAACAATAACACAAATGAAAATGAGTAGAAAATTCAGGATAAAAAAAATGAACATGGATGGAAAATGTTGGCTGGACTGCAGAACCCATATAGGTTCAGGGCAAGTAAAACTATCCTATGTACTTTTCTGTATTTATATGAGTCAAGTAAATTGAAGGTATATGAAATGACAATATAAGAGAATACTGGGCTGTGGAAATGTATTATTTGAGTTTTATCTGAATTAAAGGCATTGTATTTTGTTCTTTTGTGCTTCATACCAAGTCACGACTGTCAAAATTAAAGAGCTGAAGATATGAAATGAAATGTTTGTTCAAGATACGACCTTAAACCATTTGAGAATTTCTAAAGAAATACATATTTGAGTTTCTCTCTTTCCTTATCAGAAAACTGGAAGCAATCTATGAAATCAGCAAAGCATTCAGACCCAGTTCAATTTCCAAATTAAGCAAATACAATATCAAACTCAACTGTACTTTTTTCACTGTAGCAGTAGGTCATATATGTCCCTCCCACTAGCATTCTGGTGAATCATCAAGGACAAATACATATCAGAAACTGAATGTGATTTCCAGGTTTTAATTTTTCTACTTCTGTAAGTTCTGAGTTGTTACAGTACTAGCAATAGAATGCTGAGAAGGAGAAACACATTAATACAATATCAATGATATTTAGGGGGAATGAAGAGTGGTAAGGTAGGCAGGGTATCATAAGATATATATTGCTGTAATAAACATTACAAAAAGAAAGTTGGGGAAGAAAGGGTTAATTTGGCTTACACTTCTACATCACAGTTCATCATTAAAGAAAGTCAGGGCAGGAACTCAAACAGGGTAGGAATCTGGAGGTAGAAAATGATCCATGGCAGAGTGCTGCTTACTTGTGTGTTCCCCATGGCTTCCTTGGATCACTTTTTTACAGAACACAGAACTACCTCTGCCATTAATCGCTAATTAAGAAAATGTCCTATAAGTTGGCTTATTGCCACTACTTTTACAGTGTAGATAAATTCACTAATTAACCTAAGCAAAATATAAGATTGTCTATTAAAGTTAATCTTAAACTTAAAAGTGACACTAAATGTTATGCTACTGGAATAATATTTTAAATAAAGTAACCATCATGTATGTATTCACTATATTATTTTAACTTTGATTCATATAAAAAATTAAGTAAAACATAATTTTCTAACCTCAACTTCTGTTCTGTTTGAACAATTTAGTTTTATATTATTGTCCTGATCAAAATGATAAAGCATTGCTATATATGTCTAAATACTTATATAGATAGCAATGCTTTATCATTGCTATATAATTAGCTCAGCCTACTTACATAAATATTATGTGTTCCAAATAAATGATGATAGATTAGGAATCATGTCAGTAATTTCTAGAGAATTATTGTTTCAATTTTCTTTTTTCTATAATAATATGTTAGTCTTTAAAAATATGGATGTCTGTATGTCACTTGTGTTTCTGTCCACATAGAGCCTAGAAGAGACTATAAGATTTCCTTAAGCAAGAGTAATTTTGAACAGCAGTTGTGTAACAGTTGTGAACAACCTGATGTGAACGTTGGGAACTGAATTTGGTTCCTCAAAATGGGCAGGAAACCTTTTAAGCACTGCTTCTTCTCTCTAGTCCTTCATTGGAATATTTTATAGTCTCAGCAAAATATTTTTGATAATTTTAATAACTTGAAATTGCATGTTATTAGATAACACATTATCTTAGTAAAATTATATATGAGCATACTTACATCTATAAATAAATAAGTTTTGAAATGAAGGTAAATTGATACTGAACAAGACAGAAGACAGTTAAAAGTTAAACCCTTAACAAAGAAAGTTAAAAGTTAAACCCTTCACAATAGCCACAAACAACATCAAGTAACTTGGTTTAACTCTAACGAAGAAAATCAAAGACTTATATGAAAAAAACTTCAAGTCTCTAAAGAAAGAAAAAGAAGAGGATATCAGACAATAGAAAGATCTCCCATGCTTCTGGCTTGGGCAGTATTAGCATAGTAACATAGTAACATGTTACCAAAAGCAATCAACAGATTCAATGCAATTCCCATCAAATTACCAACACATTTCTATGCAGAACTTGAAAGAACAATTCTCAACTTCATATGTAATAACAAGAAACACAGAATAGCTAAAACAATATTCTACAATAAAAGATCTTCTGGAAGCATCTCCATTTCTGATCTGAAGCTGTACTATAGAGCAATAGTAATCAAAACTGCCTAGTATTGGCAAAGAAACAGGTGGATCAATGGAATCGAATCAAGGATCCAGAAATACACCCACACACCTATGGACACCTGATTTTTGACAAAGATGCATAACCATATAATGGAAAAAGACAGCATTTTCAACAAATGGTGCTAGTTTAACTTGATGTCTACATGTAGAAAAATGCAAGTAGATCCATACTTATCACCCTGCATAAAACTAAAGTCCAATTAGATCAAAACCTCAAAATAAAACCAGACACACCAAACCTGTTAGAGGAAGAAGTGCAGAAGAGCGTTGACCTCATTGGCAAAGGAGATAAGTTCCTAAAGAGAACGCCAACATCACAGGCTCTAAGATCAACAATCAATAAATGGAACCTCATGAAACTTAAAAGCTTTGGGAAAGCAAAGGACACTCTTATCATAAAAAAAAAAAAAAAAAAAAAAAAAAACAGCCTACAGGTTGGGAAAGGATCTTCACCAACCATATATCTGACAGAGGGCTAAAATCCAGCATATGTAAAGAACTCCAGAACTTAAACATCAATAAATCAAATAATACAATTTAAAAAATGGGAATGGGGTACAGAGCTAAACAGAGAATTTTTTTTTGGTAGAATGAAGAATTTTATTAGAACAGCCATGCAACAGAAGACAATCTCCACCTCTATTGACTCTGCAAATATTTATCAACTTTCTATGTACTCCACGTATTTAAAGAACACCAAAGGGTCAGAGACTTCCACCATTGTTTCTTAATAAAGGAATATGGAATGGCAGAGAAACACAAAGAAATGTTCAATATCCTTAGTCGTCAGGGAAATGCAAATCAAAAGGACTATAAGATTTCACTTTATAGCCATCAGAATGGCTAAGATCCAAAGCTCAAGTGAGAAAACATTTTGGGGAGGATGAAGAGAAAGGGAACCATCCTCCATTGCTGGTGGGACTGTAAACTTGTACAACCACTTTGAAAATCAATCTGGCACTTTCTCAGAAAATTAGGAATAGTGCTACTTCAGGATCCAGTTATACTACTCCTAGGCAAAAATCCAAAATATGCTCAAGTATTTGCTCAAGGACTTTTGTTCAGCCATGTTCTTAGCAGCTTTTATTCATATTAGCCAGAATCTGGAAACAACCCACATGTCCCTTAACTGAGGGATGGATACAGAAATTGTGGTACATTTACACAGTGGAATACTACTCACCAATTACAAACACGGAAATCATGAAATTTGCAGGCAAATGTTGAGAACTAGAAAAGATTATTCTGAGTGAGGTATCCCAAGAGCAGAAAGACACACATGGTATATATTCACTTATAAGTGTATATTAGGCATATAAGATAATAATACTAAAATCTGTACACCTAAGGAAGCTAAGCAAGAAAGAGTTCCATGGGAGGTCATCTAATCAATCCTCGTTCAGAAAGGCAAATGGGATAGACCTCAGAAGAGGGTGAGAACAAGGAGCAAAACAGGAGCCTACCACAGAGGGCCTCTTAAAGATTCTACCCAGGAGGGTATTAAAGCAAATGCTGAGACTCAGTCAAAATTTGGGCAGAATGAAGGGAATCTTATGAAAGAATGGGGAGATAGAAAGACCTGGTGTGGACTGGAGCTCCACAAGGAGAGCAACAGAATCAAAACATCTTGGCACAGGGGTCTTTTCTGAGACTGATACTCCAAACAAGGATCATGCATGGAGATAACCTAGAAGTCCTGCACAGATGTAGCCCATGGAAGCTCAGTGTCCAAGTGGGTTCTCTAGTAATGGCAACCCGGGGCTGTCTCTGTCATGAAGTTAGTGTCTGGTTCTTTGATCAGGTTCCTCCTGAGGACAGGGTGAGAGCCGCCTTGCCAGGCCACAGAAGAAGACAATGCAGCCAGTCCTGATGAGACCTGATAGGCTAGGGTCAAATGGAAGGGGAGAAAGAGTTCCCCTTTCAGTGGACAGGGGAATAGGTATGGGAGGAGAAGAGAGAGAGAGGCTGGAATTGAGAGGGGATGAGAGAGGGGACCACAGCTTGGATACATAGTGAATAAACTGTGATAAATCAAAAATTTAAATTTGTAGATATATATTAAAATAAATAAATTGAAGTGATATAAAACCTAAAAATATTAATTTAGAATTTTGTATTTTACACATAAAATATTTTAAATAATTTATTTATTATTTATTACAATTTATTCACTTTGCATCCCTGCTGTGGCCCCTTCCCTCATTTTCTCCTAGTCCCACCTACCAACCTCTTCTCTCCCTATGCCCCTCCCCTAGTCCACTGATAGGGAAGGACCTCCTCCTCTTCTATCTGACCCTAGCCTATAAGTTCTCATCAAGGCTGGCTGCATCCTCTTCCTCTGTGGCCTGGCAAGGTTGCAACTCCCTGGAGGAGGTGAACAAAGAGCTGCCACTGAGTTCATGTCAGAGACATCTTCTGCTGCCCTTACTGTGGTATCCCCTTGGAGACTGTGCTGCCATGGGCTACTTCTGTGCAGGAGTTCTAGGTTCTCTTCATACATGATCCTTGGTTGGAGTATTGGTCTATGCAGAACCCCTGGGCCCAGGTTTTTTGGCTCTGTTGGTCTCCTTGTGAAGCTCCAAAATGGCTGCAGTGACCATGCAGGCTGTCTGAACAGCAGCTCAGCAGTGAGAGAAGGATGACGAGCAGGCCATACTGTGGACCCTGAAACCCCGATGTCTGTGTTTCTCAGGTGAGAGGAGAATCCATGGGGAATACTCGAATGTCCATCTTCAGGCCACCTGGCTAACCCTGGGAAAAAATCCCAGGCTCCCACTCACACTGTTGAAGCCCTAGACCACCTGCCAATTCCACCATCTGTGGATACATAAAATATTTTTATAACTACTTTGTATAATATATGTTACACACACACAAACAAACACACACAAAAATTAAAAACCCCACAAATTTCTGAAACCAAGCAAGCAAACAGAAAAGCCCTGGAGTTTGTTGTTTGTTGCCCAAATATGTCTGTATATATTACCTAGTGTGGAGTGTAATTGATATGTCCAGAGTCTCTATGTTGAAGAAAATGAAAAATTTTATTTTCTGTTTCCCAGCATTTATGACTTTTCAGATAGACTGGTCAGGGTTGGGACTTTGTACTCACTTCACCTTATCCATACCCCTATTTTATTTGCTCTAATCTTGGGCAGAATCTTGTGCCTATTGACATAGTATGTGAGTTCATACGTACATCATCCCTGTTGTGTCTGGAAAGTCCTGTTTCCATTGAGTTGTCTGCCAACTCTGCCTCTTACAATCAACCTTCTTTCTCCTGTGAGTCTCAGCTTCCAGAGAAGGTGTGTGCTATAGACATTCCATTTAGGGGTCAATAGTGCAAAGTCTCTCAATCTCTTCACGTTATTCACTTGTGGATCTCCGTGTTAATTGCCATCTACAACATGAAGTAGGCTTTCTTTTTTATTTTTTTAATTTAATTTTATTTTTATCTTATCAGCTACATTTTATTAACTCTGTATACCAGCCGTGTCCCGCTCCCTCATTCCCTCCCAATCTCACCCTCCCTCCCTCATCTCCACCGTGCCCCTTTCCAAGTCCACTGATAGGGGAGGACCTCTTCCCCATTAATCCGATCCTGTTTTATCAGGTATCTTCAGGACTGCCTGCAAAGCCCTCCTCTGTGGCCTAACAAGACTGCTCCTCCCTTGGGGGGTGGGGAGATCAAAGAGCCTGCCATTGAGTTCCTGTCAGAAATATTCCCTGTTCCCCTCACTATAGGAAAACAATTGTTTACTGAGCTACCACAGGCTACATCTGAGCAGAGGTTCTAGGTTATATCCATACATGGTCCTTGGTTGAATGTCAGTCTCTGAGAAGACCCTGTGCCCAGATATATTTGGTCCTTGTGGAGCTCCTATCCTTTCCCCATCATACTAACTCTCCTTCTTTCATATGATTCCCTGTACTCTGCCGAAGGTTTGGTCATGAGTCTTTGTATCTGCTTTGGAAACACTGCTAGTTAGAGTCTTTTAGATGCACTCAGTAGACTCCTGTCATACGTTCAATGCACATCCCATCTGTCTTTCTAAACGATGATTGATCATCTTACCCCATATCCGCTTTCTTAGTAATCTTTTTTTAGGTGTATAGATTTCATTATGTTTGTCATATCTTATAGGTCTATCTGGAAATCTATCTGGCACTTTCTAAGACAATTAGGAATAGTGTTTCCTCAAGACCCAGCTATACCACTGCTAGGTATATACCCAAAATTTGCTCAAGTACACAAAAGGGATACTTGCTCAACCATGTTTATAGCAGCTTTATTTGTAATAGCCAGAACCTGGAAACAACCCAGATGTCCATCAATGGAGGAATGGGTACAGAAATTGTGATATTTTTACACAATGGAATACTACTCAGCAATCAAAAAGGAGGAAATCATGAAATTTGCAGGCAAATGGTGGGATCTAGAAAAGATCATTCTGAGTGAAATATCCCAGAAGGAGAAAGACAAACACGGAAGTAGGCTTTCTAAGAAAGGTTCATAGCAATATGTCAATAGGATTCAATTTATTGCTCCATTCATTTAGCAGAATAACTGTAGTAAATATTCCTGCAGTGTCTATGACCTATCTAGTCCCAGGTTCTTGGCTTCATTTCCTGTGTCAGTATGGATTCAGTCTTATGCAATAATGTTTAAGTCCAATTGAAAGGTGGTTGATTATTCACATAACATTTGCAGCACTACTGTAACAGTGGATATTTCTTGTAGTCATGTCACTGTTCCAGCAGGAAGAAACTGTTGATTACTTCTCACCACTGGTAGCATGTCTACTATCTCCCATGACTATGAACACTAGCCAGTAGAGGTGAAACTTCTAGTTGAGTACCATGATTTCTTTTTCAAAATCTTAATTTCAATTTTGTGTTATCATGTTATTCCCTCAAAAATGTGTTTTATCTTTTGTTTTTCTCCTACGAAAAGGCAACAAGAAGTAATAAAGTGAACTTGTATCAAGATGTGAATTTCACAGGCAGTGCTACATGTTGGCTTCAGAATAATCAGCAGAAGAGAAAGATAAAATCCACAAAACTTGCTTCAGGTTTAATAGAAATACTAAAACATGAGTGATCAATAAAATCAGCCTTGTATCTGCAGGTATACACTGGCTTTTGCTTAGAGACCTAGTTTAACGTGTTTTTAGGTGTAGTAGTTTAAAGGAGAATGATGCCCATATGTTCCTGTGTCTAATATTTGCTTTCCAGTTGATAGACTTTAGGAAGAAAAAGGAAGAGTTCCTAATTAGAAGAGATGTGTTGCTGTGGTGCGGCTGTGTTCTCAAGGCAGGACCAATCTCTTCCTCCTGTTTATAGATATATGCTCTTTGGTCATTTTTTATCTTCATAGCAATAGAAGAGTAACTAAGACACTGTATCTATTTGTCCATGTATATACTATACATTCATGTATTCATAAATATATTATTAATATGCTCATATTTTATATTTGTATAATTAGATGAAAAATAGTTAACTAAATAAAAGGAAAATCAATTTCAGACTTTGCACAGGGAATTCCAAAATACAGATAAAACTTATGGAAGGTGGGTTTCATCATCTTTAGAAATAGAAGCTGTGGAAGGATTTAAAAGAATCGTGGCTAGATGAGAGTGTTTAGACTATTAAAGGGTCCAGCATGTACTACATCTGATGCCATGATAGGTTCTTAATATTGAGTCAAGTCTGAAATCCCTGTATTAGCCAGTCATTATACACAAGCTTTGCTGGGGAAAAAGTGTGGTGTTGGGTGAAACAAACACCTAACGTGAGAAAATTGCCAAAGCAGTCTGAGTTTTGAGGGACTTATGCCAAAAGCAGGCCCAGGTGAAATCTAGTTCTAAGAGGTATTGGTGGTACTTCACAACATACGATAATGTGGAACTGTGCTCTAATGTGTACTTGTGTAAAATAATCGTTCTGTTATGATAGAAATTAAAAAGAACTATAACTGTTTGTTTTCTAACCCACAGTTTCTCTCCAATATTCTTTTATCTAGTAGTAACTGTACAGTTGAAATTTTTGAATAATTCTGGGCTCTGGGGAGGATCTTTGCATTTTAAGAAATTATATTTAGGGGTGGAACTGTGATTTTAAAACAGTTTTTTTTTTCCCTTAGTATTATGTACTGATACTCTAGCACTTATGTCCAACCTAAATTTTCTAGACCACTTATAGCCCAGGTTAGCTCTGTGAGCCAGCATATTTGGCGATGACAATGTCATGTTCCAATATCAATATGTTAGACATCTTTGAACCCCAGAGTAATCATTTTTATACATTAAGCTACCTTATATTTATTAATAATTATTTTGCATATATATTTGTATGTACATATACATGCATACACAGACATATGTACTCCTATGTGAAAATTGGCAATGTGATGCCTAATTTTCTTTAAAATCTTCTGTCTGTGGTTGCCAAAAGTTTGAAACAATTCAATGATGCTCTTAAGCTTTTTACTAGAATGTGGAATAGATAAATTGGAATTCTTAATTAAAACTAATTCCTGCACTCTACAATTTGTCTGCCCATTTCATACAATGGTAAATTGTGTATTTCTTTTAAATAGTATGCAAGCAATTGTGGGCTATAGTATGAAAAATTATATTTAGTAAGGCAGTTGATATGGATAGCAGGACCAACACTTAAAAATATCAAATATTCACAGATTTAGTGTTACTTATGATTTTTGACAATAAAGTACCCTCTACCTTTTTCAGAATTGACTCATAACATAGACTACCTTGAAATGAATCCATTCATAGCTCTGATTTTATGTGACTACTTGCTAAGAATTAAATTTGATGAAGGCTACAGTTATATTCAAAATTGGCAAAAGGTAAGTAAATAAATTCAAATATAATTATGAGGTTAGATTTTTTTAACACTGTTGTACATGTTTTAAGACTTGATACAGCCTCTATTTATATGTTAAAATTGAAGAAACAAGCATAATAACTTTCCTAAGTGGTTTAATCAGTGAATCTGACACAGCAGTGAAAACCTCTAGAAAGAAATTACAGAAGAACAAAGATGGTAAAAAAAAAAAAATCTCATCAGCTATGTTCTTTGCTTTAGATTAAGTGAAACCCATCTCAGACAGTCATTTTCCGCTGACATAATTCATCACAAGTAAATGAATAAAATGATATCTCAAGGAAACCCTTTATGTCAAAGGCGGAAAACAAAACACAGCAAAATCACACAGAAAGATCTTTGCTCCATACTATGAGATGTGGCAGAAGATAACTATTAAATTGGTCTGTGTATCAAAAAAGGGGATAAAATTGGGATCATAAAATTATATCATTTTAATGTTCTTCACATGTTTATGGACATAACACATGAAAAGAAATCTATTGTATCACAAGGAAAATATGAACTCAAACAAGTGAGCACAATAGGGAAGTCAACGTTTGTATCGTGACTTGATACTATTTGAAATTGAACTTCCTGATGAAGGGAAGGGTGAAGAGTTCCTTACTGTAGCATTTTTCACGTCTATAAAGATTCTGCAATGCATACTTTATTTTTCATTGAGTAAATATACATGGAAGTCCTCATCTTATGCAAGTAGTAGGAGCTATGAGCTACTAGAATACAAATGTTTCTATTCCAATCTTCCCAACACTGGAAGAAACATGGTGTAACCATTACTAACAAAAATCATTGCTCTATTATGTCATCATGTAAAAATCTAAAGACAGCATCTCTGCACCCATACTGAGGTCATGATATGGATACCAGGCTAACCTTTAAATAAAAACAAAAAACAAAGAAAACCTGGTATTTGTTATCAAGACAGGGTAAGTTACTCTTGAGAGGTGAGAGTACGAAATGGATTTTATGTTGTAAAAGTACTTCATAAAAGTACATGTGTTATATCCATACATGGTCCTTGGTTGAATGTCAGTCTCTGAAAAGACCCTGTGCCCAGATATATTTGGTCCTTGTGGAGCTCCTATCCTTTCCCCATCATACTAACTTCCCTTCTTTCATATAATTCCCTGTACTCTGCCGAAGGTTTGGTCATGAGTCTTTGTATCTGCTTTGAAAACACTGCTAGTTAGAGTCTCTCAGATGCGCTCAGTAGAATCCTGTCATACGTTCAATGCACATCCCATCTGTCTTTTTAAACGAGGATCTTACCCCATGTCCACTCTCTTGATTCTCTTTTCTAGGTGTATAGAGCCTGTGGTAGCTCAGTAACCAATTGGTTTCCCATAGTGAGGGGAACAAGGACTATTTTTAACAGGAACTCAATGACTGGCTCTTTGACCTCCCCACCCCCCAAGGGAGGAGCAGTCCTGTTAGGCCACAAAGGAGGGATTCACAGCCAGTCCTGAAGATACCTGATAAAACAGGATAGGATGAATGGGGAGGAGGTCCCCCCCTATCAGTGGACTTGGAAAGGGGCACAGTGGAGATGAGGGAGGGAGGGTGGGATTGGGAGGGAATGAGGGAGCGGGACACGGGTGGGATTCAGAGTTAATAAAATGTAACTGATAAGAAAAAAATAAAATTAAATAAAAAAATCATTATGAAAAAAAAGTACATGTGTGTGTGTGTATGACCTCTTTCTCTATGGATCATTGGATTTTAGTCATTATTATATTTTCTCCAATTAAGGAATCTATTTAACATGTCGAATTTAGAGAAATGAGAGACACCATGTTCAGGTAATAAATATGGATAGATATTCAGTGCTTGGCAGGTGGTTAAAATAACGAAACATTATTTTATTTACATTTCAAACAAGAAATGTAGCCTCCCAGAAGGAGAGTGGGAACATAATATTTTAAGTCTGGGAAATCAAGACTAGTGAAGAATGAATTAGGAAGAAATTGCATCTGGCATAAAAGCATAATTGTGTCGACTTCTGCAAATGGATTGCAAAGTGTTAAGGAAAATTGGTAAAGTATCTATCATAATTAGTTATTGAGATAAGTTTACCAAAAATATATTTCTAAGCAATTAACATAGTTGGAATTTCTAGACTCAGACAAATATGACAAATTAAATAAGTTTATAAGAGATGAACAAGTTTTTTTTTTTCATTATTTTGACAGTATACAGAGTTAAAAATTTCCAAGTTTAAAGGAAGACACAGTGATGTACTCTGTGCTCCTCTTTTCAGATCCAGACTTGTAAATCATCTTTGCTGTTCACTTGTCAGATCTCCCTGTGTGGTACCAACGCTAGCATCTCAATAGTCAGTGGAGATCCATGGGTTCAAAGGTGAAGTCCAAGTTCAGAAATGTTGGAGTATGCTATAGTTTAGATTTCATCATAGCTATAACTCTCACCATGATTATACTTTTTCATAAGTTTCATTTGTAACAAGTTTTTTTTGTTTGTTTTGTCTTTTTTGTTTTTTGCTTATGTCTTTTAAAGATAAAAATTGCTTTATGTTTTTTTTTTTTCAGGAAGAGTAAACTTCAGGAGAATTTTTTTGCATAAATTTTATTTTTTTTTAATTTTTTTTTATTTTATTTTTCTTTTTAGTTACATTTTGTTAACTCTGTGTCCCAGCTGTATCCCGCTCCCTCATTCCCTCCCCAATCCCACACTCCCTCCCTGGTCTCCTCCCTGCCCCTTTCCAAGTCCCCTGATGAACAAGGACTATTTCTAACAGGATCTCAAGGGCAGGCTGTTTGACACCCCCCCCCCCAGAGGAGGAGCAGTCTGTTAGGCCACAGAGGAGGACTTTGCAGCCAGCCCTGAAGATACCTGATAAAACAGCATAAATTTTAAATGTTACTTTTAGTATGCTGAACTTTGTCTCTGCGTTTTTATTTGTTTGTTTCTTTGTTTTTTCTTTCTTTTTATGAAAATTTAAATATACTAATCTCATTTAAACAGTGCTTATAGAGGGGAAAGTAGTAGAAGATGTAGCTTTGATCATAGTGTTTATTGTGTTGGTTGCATGGTTAGCTGAAATTCGCTATAAGTATAACTATAAGTATAGTGAAAGTGTAAGATCTCACCCTGGTGACTGCTTTTATTTTGATAGCTAAAGTCACTGTCAAATTATTAAAAGCAGTGAATTTCTTGGATCCTGTGTGTCCTGTAGATACATTCAGTGATCTTCAAGTCCAAACAAATTTATACTAATTTTCTATGTATAATCATAAAGTATCTTCCTGTTTCATTTGCTAATTGTTATACACGTGTCTCCCAAAGTACATTGAACTGCTACTTTGCATAGATCAAAATATTTTCATCAGTGTTTACTAGTATTATTGTATTTTAAAATGTCACATTTTAAAATGTCACAAAGGAAAAAAATGGGTCTCAGAAATGTTTTGTGAAACAGTACAATAATTAACTATCACATTTCTTGAGACTTTAGTGAACATCTTTCAAACTATTCTCCATGAAGAGTTTGAAAATTAACTCTATTGCGCATGAAATAAAATGATTAGCTTGAAAAAACCTGGCGCCAGTTTCATTTGGCATTTGAGTAGGTTGATTAAATTAATGAAGCACCAGAACCACTGAAAAAAACAACCTCAGATGAACTATGACATTTAGAGTTTCACTTCTGGCAAAAAGTCCCAAAAGGATTGAATAGCCCACTTGCCTGTTTTAGGGAGAGTAACTATTTATACTGATGAAATAATTTCAATTTTCATCCCAAATAACATTTTTGGAACAACTATCTTAGCAAGACCAGAAAAGATTGCATGCATGCATTTATTTATTTATTTATTTATTTATTTATTTATTTATTTATTTATT
>NW_026596079.1:30553976-30643752 GCF_907164565.1 Psammomys obesus | reverse complement strand
ATTTATTTATTTATTTATTTATTTATTTATTTATTTATTTATTTATTTATTTATTTATTTTACTTTTTAAATTTTAGTTATTGATTGATTGATTTAAAAATTATAGTTTAGTCACTTTGTGTCCCATTGTAGCACCCTCAACCATCTACTCCAAATCCCACCGTCCCTCCCTCATCTCCTCCCATGCCCCTCCCCAAGTGCACTGATAAGGGTGGTCCTCCTTCCCTTCCATCTGATCCTAGCCTATCAGGTCTCATCAGGACTATTATGTATTGTCTTCCCCTGTGGCCTGATAAGGCTCCTCCACCATCAGAGGGAGGTGATCAAAGAGCCAGCCACTGAGTTCATGTCAGAGACAGTTCCTGTACCCATTTCTAGGAAACTCACTTGGAGACTGAGCTGCCATGGGCTACATCTGTGCAGAGGTTCTAGGTTATCTCCATTCATGGTCCTTGGTTGGAGAATCCATCTCAGAAAAGACCCCTGTGCCCAGGTTTTTTGAATCTGTTGCTCTCCTTGTGGAGCTCTTGTCCCCTCCAGGTCTTCCACTCTCTCCCTTTCTTCATAAGATTTCCTGCACTCTGTCCAAAGTTTGGCTATGAGTCTCAGCATCTCCTTAGATACCTAAGTGGGTAGAATCTTTCAATGGTCCTCTGTGGTAGGCTCCTGTCCTGTTGCCTGTTTTCTCCTTATTTTGAGGCACATCCCCTTTGCCTTTCTGAGTGAGAACTGATCGTCTTAACCAGAGAGTTCCTTCTTGCTTAGCTTCTTTAAGTATGTAGATTTTACTATCTTTATCCTATATTATATGTCTAATATGCATTTATAAATGAATATATACAATTTATGTCTTTCTACTTCTGGGATAGTTTACTCATGCCTACAAATTTCATGTTTTCCTTGTTTGTTTATTTTTTTTATTGCTGAGTAGTATTCCATTCTGTAAATGTTCCACAATTTCTATATCCATTCTTCTGTTGAGGGACATCTGGATTGTTTCCAGGTTCTGGCTATTACGAATAAAGCTGCTGTGAACATGGTTGAGCAAATGCCCTTGTTGTATACTTGAGCATATTTTGCATATATGCTTGTAGTGATATAGCTAGATATTGAGGAAGCACTATTCCTAATTGTCTGAGAAAGTACCAGATTGATTTCCAAAGTGATTGTATAAGTTTACATTTCCACCAACAATTAAGGAGGTTTCCCCTTCCTCCATATCCTTTCCAGCATGTGTTGATCTTATCCATTCTGATGGGTGTAAGTTGAAATCTCAGGGTCATTTCAATTTGCATTTCCTTGATCACTAAGGACATTGAACATAACTTAAAGCGTTTCTCTGCCATTCAATATTCCTCTATTGAGAATTCTCTGTTTAGCTCTATGCACCGTTTATTAATTGGATTGCTTGATTTGTTACTATTTAACTTTTTGAGTTTTTTATATTCTGGGTATTAGCCCTCTGTCAGATATAGGGTTGGTGAAAATCCATTTCCAGTCTGAAGTCTGTCATTTTGTTATGATGGCAGTGCCCTTTGCTTTACAGAAGCTTTTCAGTTTCATGAGGTCCCATTTATTGATTGTTGCTCTTAGAGCCTGTGCTGTTGGTGTTCTGTTCAGGAAGTTGTCTCCTGCGCAATGAGTTCTAGGCTGTTCCCCACTTTTTCTTCTAACAGGTTTAGTGTGTCTGGTTTTGTTGAGGTCTTTGATCCACTTGGACTTTGGTTTTCTGCAGGTGATAAGTATGGATCTGTTTGTGTTTTTCTGCACATAGACTTCCAGGTTGAGCAGTACCATTTGTTGAAGATGCTATCTTTTGATCCTTTGTATTGTTTTGCCTTCTTGGTCAAAATCAAGTATCAGTAGGTGTGTGGGTTTATTTCTGGGTCTTGTATTTGATTCCACTGATCCAACATTGTGTTTCTATGCCAATACCATACTATTACTATTATTTATTACTATTGCCCTGTCGAACAGGTTGATATCATAGATGGCAATACCTCCAGATGATTTGTATTTGTACAGGATTGTTTTCGTAATTCATTTTTTTGTTTGTTTTGTTTTTCCATATGAAATTGAGAATTGTTCTTTCAAATTCTGTAAAGAATTGTGTTGGTATTATGACAGGAGTTGCATTGAATCTGTAGATTGCTTTCGGCAGGATGGCCATTTTCACTATGTTAATCTTACCAATCATGAGCGTCGGAGATCTTTTCATCTTCTGAAATCTTCTTCAATTTCTTTCCTCAGAGATTTGAAGTGTTTTCATAGAAGTCTTTCATTTTCTTGGTTAAAGTTATGCCAAGCTATTTTAAGTTATTGGTGGCTATTAAGAAGGGTGTTGTTTCCCTAATTTCTTTCTGAGCCCTTTTTATATTTTATATACAGTAGGGTACTGAATTGTTTGTTTGTTTGTTTGTTTATGTTAATTTTATATCAAGCAAATTTGTTGAAGGTGTTTATCAATTGAAGGAGTAGTCTGATTCAGTTATTGGAGTAATTCATGTGTAAGATCATATCTTCTGCAAACAGTGATACATTAACTTCTTTCTTTCTGATTTTTATCCCCTTGATATCCTTTAATTGTCTTATTGTTCTTGCTAGGGCTTCAAGTACTATGTTAAAGAGATATGGATAGAGTAGGCAGCCTTGCCTTGTCCCTAATTTCTGTGGGATTGATTTAAGACTTTAAACATGAATGGGTATTGGATTTTGTCAAATGCTTTTTCGGCATATAAGGAGATGATCATGTTGTTTTCCTCTTTCAGCATATTTTTTATATAGTGGATAACATTAATGGATTTCTGTATATTGAACCATCCCTGTATGCTTGGGATAAAGCCTACTTGGTCATGGTAGATGTTATGTTTAATGTGTTCTTGGATTTGGTTTGCAAGTATTTTATTGATTATTTTTGTGTCAATATTTATAAGGGAGATTGCGTGAAATTCTCTTTTTGTGTTGGGTCTTTGTGTGCCTTAGGTAGCAAGGTGACTGTGAATTCATAGAATGAGTTTGGTAGTATTTTTCTGCTTCTATTTTGTGGAAGAGTTTGAAGTGAATTGGAGTTAGCTCTTCTCTAAAGGTCTGGTAGAATTATGCACTGAAGCAATCTGGCCCTGGGCTATTTTTGGCAAGGAGACTTTTGATGACCGCTTCTATTTCCTTTCATGGTATAGAACTATTTAATCTATTTACCTGATCTTGATTTAATTTTGGTTAATGTGACCTATCAAGAAAATTGTCCATTTCATTTAGATTTTCAAATTTTGTAGCATATACGCTTTTGAAGTAAGACCTAATGGTTGTTTGGATTTCCTCAGTGTCTGTTGCTATGTCCCCCTTTTCATTTCCCATTTTTTTTATTTGAATATTTTCTCTCTTTTAGTTAGTTTGGCTAAGGGTTTGTGTATCTTGATGATTTTCTCAATGAACCAGCTCTTGCTTTCATTGATTCTTTGAATTGTTTCCTTTGTTTCTTTTTTTAATTAATTTTTTTTCTAATATTAGTTACAGTTTATTTACTTTGTATCCCAGCTGTAGCCCCCTCCCTCATTCCTTCTAAGTCCCACTCTCCCTCCTTCCTTCCCTCCCTCCTTCCTTCCCTCCCTCCCTCATCTCCACCCTGCCCCTCTCTAATTCCACTGATAAGGGAGGGCCTCCTCCCATTCCATCTGACCCTACTATATCAGGTATCATCAGGACCAGCTGCAATGTCCTCCTCTGTGGCTTAGCAAGGCTGCTCCTCCCTCTGAGTGTTGGGAGGAGATCTAACAGCTAGCCACTGAGTTGATGTCAGAGACAGTCCCTGTTCCCCTTACTAGGGAACCACTTGGATAATGAGCTGCCATGAGAAGGGATTCTTCGTCAGGTCTGAGTTTGATTATTTTCAATTATCTACTCCTCTTGGGTATGTCTGCTCCCCCCCCCCCCCCCCAGGGCCTTTAGGTATACAATTAACTTGTTTGTATGAGATGCCTCCAACTTCTTTCTGGAGGCACTTAGTGCTATGAACTTCCCTCTTAGCACTGCTTTCATTGTGTCCCATAGGTTTGGGTAAGTTGTGCCTTCATATTCATTGAATTTTAGGAAGTCTCTAATTTCTTTTCTTCATATTTTCCCTGACAAGGCTGTCATTGAGTAAAGAGTTGTTTTGTTTCTATGTCTATGTTGGCTTTTTGTTATTTCTCTTGTCGTTAAGGTCCAGTTTTAGGCCACGGCTGTCTGATAGGATACAAGGGATTATTTCCATTCTGTTCTACCGGTTGATTCTTGCCTTGTTCCCAACCATATGGTCAATTTTTGAGAAGGTTCCATAAGGTACTGAAAAGAAGGTATACTCTTTTGAGTTTGTGTGAAAAGTTCTGTAGACATCTATTATGTCCATTTGATTTAGGAACTCTGTAAGTGCCATTATTTCCCTATTTAGATTCTGTCTAGATGATCTGTCCTTTGGTGAGAGTGGAGAGTGAAGTCTCCCACTGTTAATGTGTTTGGATTGATGTGTGATTTAAGCTTTAATAATGTTTCATTTATAAATGTAGGTGCTCTTTTATTTGGTGCATAGATGTTCAGGATTGTGATGTCCTCCTGGTAGATTTTTCCTTTCATGAGAAGTAAGTGCCTCTTTTCATCTATTTTGATTAATTTTGGTTGAAAGTCTCTTTTACTGGGATTAGGATAGCTACTCCAGCTTGTTTTCTGTGTCTGTTTGGTTGAAAAACTTTTTTTCCAGCCCTTTATTCTAAGGTAGTGTTCATCTTTGTTGCAGAAGTGTGTTTTTTGGATGCAGCAGAATGTTGGATTCTATTTCTGCAACCATTCTGTTAGTCTATGTCTTTTTATTGTATGAGTCCATTGATATTGATAGATAATAGTGACCAATGAATGTTAGTTCATTTTATTATGGAGTTTGTGGTGTTACCATGTTTCTATGCTTGTTTTCTTTTCTTTTTTTAAATGTTTTTTCTTATCACTTACATTTTATTAACTCTGTATCCCAGCTGTATCCTGCTCCTTCATTCCATCCCAATCCCACCCTCTCTCCCTCATCTCCACTGTGCCCCTTTCCAAGTCCACTGATAGGGGGGAACCTCCTCCCCATTCATCTGATCCTGTTTTATCAGGTATCTTCAGGACTGGCTGCGAAGTCCTCCTCTGTGGCCTAACAGGTCTGCTCCTCCCTTGGGGGGGGTGGGGAGGTCAAAGCTGAACAGAACACCAACAGCACAGGCTCTAAGAGCAACAATAAATAAAAGGGACCTCATGAAACTGAAAATCTTCTGTAAAACAAAGGACACCATCATCAAAACAAAACGACTGCCTACAGATTGGGAAAGAATCTTCACTAACCCTTTATCTGACAGAGTACTAATATCCAGTATATACAAAGAACTAAAGAAGCTGAAAAGCAGCAAACCTAGTAATCCAATTAAACAATGGTGAACAGAGCTAAACAGAGAATTCTTGACAGAGGAATATTGAATGGCAGAGAAACAGTTAAAGAAATGCTCAACCTCATTAGCCATCAGGGAAATGCAAATCAAAAGGACCCTGAGATTTTACCTCACACCCATCAGAATGGCCAAGATGAAAAACTCAAGTGACAACACATGCTGGAGAGGTTGTGGAGAAAAGGGAACCCTCCTCCACTGCTGGTGGGAATGTAAACTGGTACAACCACTTTGGAAATCTATCTGGCGCTTTCTCAGACAATTAGGAATAGTGCTTCCTCAAGACCCAGCCATACCACTGCTAGGTATATACCCAAACTTTGCTTAAGTACACAAAAGGGATGCTTGTTCTTTTCATTTTTTGTTGTGAAATTATCTACATCGTGTGTTTTCTTGGGCATAGTTGATTTTGTTGTATTGGAGTTTTCCTTCTAGCATCTTCTGCATGGCTAGTTTGATGTGTAGATATTGTTAAGTTTAGTTTTGTCATGAATATTTTGTTTTCTCCATCTATATTGACTGAAATCTTTGCTGGGTATAGTAGTCTTGGTTGGCATCTGTGATCTCTTTGATTCTACATGATATCTGCCCAGGCCCTTCTGGCTTTCACAGTTTTGGTTGAGAAGTCTGGTGTGATTCTGATAGGTCTAGCTTTATATGTTACTTGCCCTTTTTTCCCTTGCTGCTTTTAGTATTTTTTCTTTGTTCCTATGATTTCTAGTTTTTGTGATCCTAGTCATCATTTCTTTCTGTTTTCTTCTTTGTTTTTGGTTTCTTATTCATGAAGACATTGTCCAGGTCTATCTTAAAGTGACTATGGTTTCCTCTAAGATTTCAAGACTTTTGTTCATCTTGAGTTGAATTTTCTTCTTGAGTGGGAGACAGGGTCTAGAAGCAATCTTCTGCAAGTAGATATACAATTTCTCCAGCTCTATGTATTAAAAATTATTTTCTTTGTTCCAACATGTATATTTGTAATTTTATTCAGAATTAGCTGTCTATAGCTACTTATTTTTATTTTTAGGTATTTTATTTTTCATGTCTTCATATGAAAATTTTTACTTTAGCTATTTAGTATAATTTAAAATTAGTTTAACATGGCTCCATCTTTGTTGTCTTTCGACAGTGTTTTTTTAATGTATTTTCATTTGTTTGATATTATATATCTTCTAATTTTTTAATGCTATTTAAAAGTTATCAGAATATGGAAGTATCTCCCATGCTCATGGATAAGTAGGATAAACATAGTAACAAATACCACATTTACAGAAGCATTCTATAAGCTTAGTGCAATCCCCATCAAAATAACAACATATCCTTTACAGACCTAGAAAAGACACTATTAAATTTCATAGGAAAGATAGAAAAAGAAAGAAAGGAAAGAAGAAAGAAAGATAGTTTTTTGTAGGTGTCACCATCCCTGACTTCAAACTCTACTACACATTTATAGTAATAAAAAAAATATATATGACAATGGCATAGCAATAGACAGGCTGACCAATGGAATTGATTCAAAGTCCCAGCCATAAATCTATGGAGTTTTGATAGAGAAACCAGAACTACACAGTGGGGAAAACAAAAACAAAACAACCAATCAACCAAACAAACAAACAAACAAAAACCTTCTGCAAATGATTCTGGTACAACTGGCTGTAAGAACATAAAAGAAAATCAAATACATCCACATCTATCATCCTCCAAAAATCTCAAATCCAAGTCAGTCAAAGACCTCAACATAAATCCAGATACACTGAACCAGATAGATGAGAAAGTGGAATAGCTATCAATGCATTGGTGCAGAAGACATCTTCCTGAACAGAACAGAAATGACAGAGGAACTAAATCAACAATTAATAAATGCAACCTCATGAAACTGAAAAACTTCTGCTCTTAACCAATAAGCCATCTCTTCCTCCTGAAAAGGTTCTGTAAAGCAAAGGATACTGTCAATAGGCCAAACAACAGCCTCAGAATGGAAAATGATTATCACTAATTCCACATCTGACAGAGGGCTAATATTAGATATATATAAAACCTCAAGAAATTAGACATCAACAAACTAAGTAATCCATTGTTTTTTAAATGGGGTATTGTCACTCTGTTCGGCAGGGGCATGGATTCCAACTGGGGTCCTGGAAGTCAGCCTCCCTATAGAGAACAGTTTTGAGTTCCATTTCTCTTGAGGGCAGTTAAATCACTTTAACATTTGGCCAGAGTGTGCTAAGCCAGGGTGTTAAAAAAGATGTCTACACGATGTGACAGTTTAGCTCTTTTAATGTAAGATCACCCAAGGCAATCAAAGCTCAGGTGTAGCAAAGCCTATGGCGGGCACCAAAATTTTACAGCTCTTAGTTAAGCTGCTGTGCTAAGCATGGCAGAGATGTGGGTCAAAGCCCATGCCTGGGCAGCTTACATTCAAGACACAGGCCTGGTGAGGCCCAGGCTCATTGAAGCCCAGTCCCTGATAGGTCCAGGCCCAATAGGCCAGAGGGCAGGCCTGGTGAGATGCAGCCCAGCAGAGGATTATGAGGAATCTCAGATAGTCTTGAAATGTGAAAGTGTAATGCCCTGATCACGGGACCCTCAGAAACCTCCAGGAGATGACTCAACACAAGACCAACAGAACTTTATTACAAGAGCGATCAAACTCAGGACCCAAGACTCACTGACACAGCAGTAGAGAAGTGGGACCAGGAGCCCTGAGTGAGCAGGGGTTTTAATAGGAAAAACCACAAGCAGGGGGTTTCCATGACAGCAAGCAGGGTGGTTCATGCCTTGACCTTACAGGATTAGGTAAAAGCCATAGGGGCGAGGCAACCTTTTACATAATCACAATTGCCATTCTTCTAAATTATATCTGGAGGGTTGGGGAGAATTTTCCCAACCAATTCTCATTAATCATTAACAGGGAGATGGTCTCTATTTTCTTTTTTAATTTTATTTTTTTCTTATCAGTTACATTTTATTAACTCTGTATCCCAGCTGTATCCCGGTCTCTTATTCCCTCCCAATCCCACCCTCCCTCCCTCATTTCCTCCCTGCCCCTTTCCAAGTCCACTGATGCAGGGGGACCTTCTCCCATTCATCTGACCTTGTTTTATCAGATATCTTCAGGACTGGCTGCAAAGTCCTCCTCTGTGGCCTAACAGGACTGCTCTTCCCTTGGGGGGTGGGGAAGTCAAAGAGCCAGCCATTGAGTTCCTGTTAGAAATAGTCCTTGTTTCCCTTACTATGGGAAACCAATTGGTTACTGAGCTACCATGGGCTACATCCGAGCAGAGGTTCTAGGTTATATCCATACATGGTCCTTGGTTGAATGTCAGTCTCAGAAAAGTCCCTGTGCCCAGATATATTTGGTCCTTGTAGAGGTCCTATCCTTTCCCCATCATACTAACTCCCCTTCTTTCATATGATTCCCTGTACTCTGACAAAGGTTTGGTTATGAATCTTAGTATCTGCTATTTTCTATCAAGTATTTGTTCTGTGATATTTCCTGCAGGCTGTTGCTAGAAGAGTTAACTTTGTTTTCTGCCAAGTGCACATTCTGTGATATTTCCTGGTACCTGAGTTCAGCTCCCAGTCAAGACAGCTCCTCATTTCAAAATGGAGTTACCCAGGCTAACTTAAACTCCTCAAAAGCATGAACCTTTATTTGTGTGAAATCAAGGGCACTATAAACTCTGGGCAGAGAGAGAGATTTTGAGGGTGAATGTGTTTGATTTGCTGGGGTCAGGGAATCAGGGATACTTAATGGCCTTTAATCACAAGAAGGAAAATGCAGTTTTTAATTATCCTATGGTGGTGGGGTGTGATCTCCAAGTCCAATTGAAGGTCATTGCTGGACCAAGATCTTTAGAAGGGTGGGGGCATTTGTAGGAATTCCTACATGCTTGATAGCCCAATTTCCTTATCAGGGAATGTTCTGACCTATAATCTGCTTTGAGGGCTATGTGGTACTCCTTAGGAGACTTGGAAAGACCCAGAGCGGGTGAGGCTTTTAAAATGCAGCTGAGACAAGGAAGTTTATCATCATAGATGGAGCACAAATAATTTGGATATCTAGAGCTGACCAACTTCAGCCTTTTCTAGCAGAGCCCCACAGGATATAAGTCTAAACAGAGAATTCTCAACAGCAGAATCTCAAATGTCTGAGAAGCATTTAAAGAAATATTAAACATCTTTAGTCATCACAAAAATGTAAATCAAAAGCACTTTGAGATTCCATCTTACACGCCCAGAATTGCTAAGATAAGAACACAAGTGACAGCTCATGCTAGCAGGGATAGAAAACCAGGAAAACACTATGCCATTGCTAGGAATGCAAACTCATACAGCCACCTTGGAATTTAATATCACAGTTCTTCAGGTAATTAGAAATTGATTTTCCTCAAGACCCAGCTATAGCACTCTTGGGCATATACTCAAAAGATGATACTTCATCTACCATAAGGACAACTTGCTCAAATTATGTTCACAGCAGCTTCATTCATAATAGTCAGAAATTTGAAACAACCTATATGTCCCTCAACTGAAGAATGGATAAAAAGAATGTCATACATTTAAACAGTGGACTATTACTCAGTTGTTAAAAACAAATAACATCACGAAATTTCCAGGCAAATGGGTGAAAAAAAAATCATCCTGAGTGAAGTAACCCAGATCCAGAAAAATAATCATGGTATGTACTCACTTGTTAGTAGATGTTTAGCTGTTGAGTAAAGGATAATCATGCTACAATCCATGGACCCAGAAAGGTTAAATAACAAGGAGGCCTCAAGAGGGAGTGTGGGGAGCTGGGGCACATTTCACTGGCAAAGTGAAATAGAATATATGTTGTGGATACACTGGGTGCAATGGTGATAGGAACAGGAGGGATCAGTTTGTGGTTGTGAGAGAGGATGAGAGTACTGGGAAAGATGACTGAAATTTATCGGCATTTTGGTAGTGGTGTGGAAACTTAGTGTGGTAGAAACACCCTGGGAATCTTTGAAGGCCACCCTGGAGAAGATTCTTGGTGACAGGGGAGAAGGAGCCAGAAACAGCCATCTTCTGTAACAAGGAAAGTGTTCCAGTGGTGGGACTAGAGCATCCACCTAATCATAAGATCTTCTGCCTGCCTTGTCTAGTACATGATTTCAGTGAAATTGCTTTAAGTTTCTCTCCATTTAATTGGAGAGGCAACAAGCTTACTGATTGCCTTTATTATGTTTAAGTATGTGCCTTGTATCCCTGAACTTTCCAAGACTTTTACTATGAAGGGGTATTTAATGTGTCAAAGGTTTTTTTTTTTTTTTTTTGCAATTTATTTATTTTTTTTTATTATTTTTTTCTTTTTAGTTACATTTTGTTAACTCTGTGTCCCAGCTGTATCCCGCTCCCTCAATTTAATGAGATGATTCTGTGGGGTTTTTTGTTTTGTTTTGTCTTCTTTCAGTTGGTTTATATGGTGGATTAAGTTGATAGATTTTCCTATATTGAACTGAAAGTGTTAAATTAGCAGAACTAACTCTATGTGGTTTCTCAGACTCCATCCACAGTAAGCTTGTCCCTGGAATAAGTTGGTTCCCACTCTTAAGTTTTGAGAAAACACACACACACACACACACACACACACACACACAATGTTCTCTTTTTTAATTTTTTATTTAACTTTTATTAATTACACTTTATTCATTTTGTATCCCCCTATAAGACCCTCCCTCCTCCCCTCCCGGTCCCACCCTCTCCCCCTTTCTGCATGCATGCCCTCCCCAAGTCCACTGATAGGGGAGGTCCTCCTCTCCTTCTTTCTGATCTTAGTCTATCAGTTCTCATCAGAAGTGGCTGCATTGTCAGGGTTCTAGGTTATCTCCACGGATAGTCCTTGGTTGGAGTATGAGTCTCTGGGAAGTTCCCTGTATTCAAATTTTCTTGTTCTGTTGCTCTCCTTATGGAGTTCCTGTCCTCTCCAGCTCTTACTATTTCCCACTTCTTACATAAAATTCCATTCACTCTGCCCATCAGTTGGCCATCAGGCTCAGCATCTGCTTTGACAGTCTGCATGGCAGAGGCTTTCAGAGGCCCTCTGTGGCAGGTTCCTAGGTTGTTTCCTGTTTTCTTCTTCTGGCTTTCAGAGGCCCTCTGTAGCAGAATGTTCTTAGTAGCTTGCAGCTAGACATAGCAATTGAGGCGGACTGATAAAGACCTGGTTGGTTATGTAATGCCAGTTTCACGTGGCACTCAGAGACCACCAGGAGATGACTCGGTGCAATAGCAAGAGAGCTTTATTGCAAGAGTGATCAAACTTGGGACCCAAATCTCAATGATGCTGCAGTAGAGAAGTAGGACCCTGAGCTCTGAGTTAACAGCATTTTTAAAAGGAAAGTTTGTGAGCAGGGGGTTTCCATGGCGGCAAGCAGGGGGGCACAAGCGTTAGCGTTACAGAGTTGGGTGAAGTTTAGCAGGGCAGGGTAACCTTTTCAGAGGCACACAATCACAATAGCTAAGGCATATAATCACAATAGGTAAAGCATATAATCACAATGTCTATTTTTCTAAACTATATCTGAAACATTGGGGACAATTTTCCCACCCAATTCTCAACAGATTCTCATTGATTATTGCCAGGGAGATTGTATCTATTTTTTATTAAACATTTAATCTGTGATATTTCTTGGAGGCTGTTGCTAGGAGAGTTAATTTTGTTTTCTGCCAAGTGTACATTATGTGATATTTCCTGGTACCTGAATTCAGCTCCCAGTCAAGATGGCTCTTTATTTCAAAATGGAATTATACTCAGGCTAACTATACCCAGGCTAACTTAAACTCTTCAGTTAAGAAAATCTAAGTTGTTCCCATTGTCACAGTACTCCTTTTGGCAAGCTGTTCCTCTGTGTTTTGGCCAGGTGCTGTTAATTGACTAGGTCAAAGTGCATTTCATTTCTTTACCCTTTGTCCAGTCATGTAAGGCAAAGGCTTGGAGGTCCCTGATTTTGGTTTTCCCTTCAAAAACCTTATTCCCTTGGAGCTGGCTGTAGCTCTCCCAACATGCTGTGTCAGGAAGAATTGCAACCCAAGCTCAAACTTGAATAAAGACCCTTGTGTGTTTTGCACCTGACTTGTGTTTCTAGTGGTCTCTTGGAAGTCTCATGACCTAGGTGTAACAGAACAACTTTGCATGCCTGGAATGAAGCCTTCTTGATCATGATAGGCAGTATTTATATTCTGTTCTTGGATTTCTTTTGAGAATATTTTTATTTATTATTATTTTTTACAATTTATTCACTTTGTGTCCTTGTTGTAGCTCCTCCCAAATCTCCTCCCAGTCCCACACAGCCATTTGAGAGCATTTTAATGAGTATTTTTTTCAGAATTTTTTTTATTATTGTTTATTATTATTAGTTACATTTTATTAACTCTGCATCCCGGCTGTATCCTGCTCCCTTATTCCCTCCCAATCCCACCCTCCCTCCCTCAGCTTCTCCCTGCCCCTTTCCAAGTCCATAGATTGGGGGGGAACTCCTCCCATTTCATCTGGCCTTTTTTTATCAGGTATCTTCAGGACTGGCTGCAAAGTCCTCCTCTGTGGCATAGCAGAACTGCTCCTCCCTTGGGGGTGGGGAGTCAAAGAGCCTTCCATTGAGTTCCTGTCAAAGATAGTCCCTGTTCCCCTTACTATGGGAACTACCATAGTAAGGGTATTGAGCTACCACTAGCTTCACCCGAGTAAAGGTTCTAGGTTATATCCATACATGGTCCTTGGTTGGAGAAACAAGTTTCAGGAAAAAAAAAAAAAAAAAAAAAAAAACCCTGTGCCCAGATATATTTGGTCCTTGTGGGACTCCCTATACTTTCCCTGTCATACTAATTCCCATTCTGTGGAAGGTTTGGTTATGAGTCTTAGTATCTGTTTTGAAACCCTGCTTGGTAGGATCTATCAGATGTCTTCTGCAGTAGACTCCTGTCATATGTCCAATGCACATCTCATTTGTCTTTCCAAGTGAGGATGGATCATCTTACCCCATGTCTGCTTTCTTGTTTATCTTCTTTAGGTGTATAGAATTCATTATGTTTATCATATCTTGTAGGTCTATATAAGCAAGTATATACCATGTTTGTCTTTCTCCTTCTGGGATACTTCACTCAGAATGGTCTTTTCTAGATCCCACCATTTGCCTGCAAATTTCATGATTT
The DNA here is from genome assembly GCF_907164565.1 of Psammomys obesus. Taxonomy (NCBI): domain Eukaryota; kingdom Metazoa; phylum Chordata; class Mammalia; order Rodentia; family Muridae; genus Psammomys; species Psammomys obesus. The sequence goes on along the minus strand of NW_026596079.1, from coordinate 30,630,127 downwards.
CCTCATTTTTGATTGTTGAGAAGTATTCCATTGTGTAAAAATACCAAAACTTCTGTATCCATTCCTCCGAATGATGGACATCTGGGTTGTTTCCAGGTCCTGGCTATTATGAAAAAAAGCTGCTACAAACATGGTTGAGCAAATGTCCCTGTTGTGTTCTTGAGCAAATTTTGGGTATATACCTAGCAGTGGTATAGCTGGGTCTTGAGGAAGTGTTAATCCTAATTGTCTGAGTAAGTGCCAGATTGACTTCTAAAGTGGTTGTACCAGTTTACATTCCCACCAGCAATGGAGGGAATTGCTCCCTTTCTCCACAAACTCTCCAGCATGTGTTGTCACTTCAGTTTTTCATCTTGGTCATTATGATGGTTGTAAGGTAAAATCTCGGGGTTGTTTTGATTTCCATTTCCCTAATGGCTAATGAGGTTGAGCATTTCTTTAAGTGTTTCTCTGCCAATCAATAATCCTCTATGGAGAATTCTCTGTTTAGCTCTGTTCCCCATTCTTTAATTGGATTACTTGGTTTGTTGCTTTTCAGCTTTTTAGTTCTTTAAATATACTTGATATTAGCCCTCTGTCAGATGAAGAGTTGGTGAAGATTTTTTCCCAATCTGTAGGCAGTCCTTTTGTTTTGATGACGGTGTCCTTTGCTTTACAGAAGATTTTCAGCTTCATGAGGTCCTATTTATTGATTGTTGCTCTTAGAGCCTGTGCTGTTGTTGTTCTGTTCAGGAAGTTGTCTCCTGTGTCAATGAGTTCTAGGCTGTTCCCCACTTTTTCTTCTAACAGATTTAGAGTATCTGGTTTTATGTTGAGGTCTTTGATCCACTTGGACTTTAGTTTTGTGCAGGGTGATAAATATGAATCTATTTTCATTTTTCTACATGTAGACATACAGTTGGACCAGCACCATTTGTTGAAGATGCTGTCTTTTTTCCATTGAATGTATTTGGCTGCTTTGTCAAAAATCAAGTGTTCATAGGTTTGTGGGTTTATTTCTAGGTCTTCTATTCAGTTCCATTGATCCTCCTTTCTGTTTCTATGCCAATACCATGCAGTTTTTATTACTATTGCTCTGTAGTACAGCTTGAGATCTGGGATGGAGATATGTACAGGTGGTCTGTTGTTGTATAGGATTATTTTGGAGATTTTGCGGTTTTTTGTTTCTTCATATGAAGCTGAGAATCTTTTTTTAAAGGTCTGTAATGAATTGAGTTGATATTTTGATGGAAATTGCGTTTAATCTGTAGATTGCTTTTGGCAGGATGGCCATTTTCACAATGTTAATCCTACCAATCCATGAGCACGGGAGATCTTTCCATCTTCTGAGATCTTCTTCAATTTCTTTTTTCAGAGACTTGAACTTTTTCTCCAACAGGTCCATCACTTGCTTGGTTAGTGTCAACCCAAGTTACTTCATGTGGTTAGTGGCTATTGTGAAGGTGTTGTTTCCCTTATTTCTTTCTTGGCCCTTTTGTCTTTGGTATACAGGAGGGCTTCTGATTTTTTTTTTTTTAGTTGATTTGTATCCTGTCACTTTGCTGAAGGTGTTTATCAGCTGGAGGAGTTCTCTGGTTGAATTTTTGGGGTCGCTCATGTATACTATCATATCATCTGCAAATAGTGACACTTTGACCTTTTCCTTTCTGATTTGTATCCCCTTGATCTCCTTTAGTTGTCTTATTGCTCTGGCTAGGACTTCAAGTACTATGTTGAAGAGGTATGGACTGGGCAGCCTCTCCCTGAAATCTCCCTGATTTCAGTGAGATTGATTTAAGTTTCTCTCCATTGAGTTTGATGTTGGCTATTGGCTTGCTGTATATTGCCTTTACTCTGTTTAAGGATGTGCCTTGTACCCCTGATCTCTCCAAGACTTTAAACATGAATGGTGTTGAACTTTGTCAAATGCTTTTTTGGCATCTAAGGAGATGATCATGTGGTTTTTCTCCTTCACTTTGTTTATGTGGTGGATTACATTGATGGATTTCCTTATGTTGAACCACCTTTGCATGCCTGGGATGAAGCCTACATGGTCATGGTGGATGATATCTTTGATGTGTTCTTGGATTTGGTTTGCAAGTATTTTATTGAGTATTTTTGCATCAATGCTCATTAGAGTGATAGGTCTGAAGTTCTCGTTTTTTTGTTGGGTCTTTTTGTCGTTTATGTATCAAGGTGACTGTGGCTTCATAAAATGAGTTTGATAATGTGTCTTCTGTTTCTATTTTGTGGAATAGTTTGGAGAAAATTTGATTTAGCACTTCTTTGGAGGTCTGGTAGAATTCTGCACTGAATCCATCTGGTCCAAGACTTTTTTGGAAGGGAGGCTGTTGATTACTGCTTCTATTTCCTTGGAGAAAATAGGACTATTCAATCTTTCTAAATGATATTGACTTAATTTTGGTAAATGGAATCTATCAAGAAAATTGTCCATTTCTTTTAGATTTTTGAATTTTGTGGTTTTGTAGTACGACCTAATGATTGCTTGGATTTCCTCATTGTCTGTAGTTATGTCCCCCTTTTCATTTATGATTTTGCTGATTTGGATAGTTTCTCTCTCCCTTTTAGTTAGTTTGACTAAAGGTTTGTCTATCTTGTTGATTTTTTCAAAGAACCAGCTCTTGGTTTCATTGATTCTTTGAATAGTTTTATTTGTTTATAGTTGATTGATTTCTGCCCTGAGTTTGATTATTTCCAGCCATCTGCTCCTCTTGGGTGCATTTGCTTCTTTTTTCTCTAGAGCTTTCAGTTGGGCCATTAAGTTGCTTGTATGAGATGTCACAAATTTTTTGAAGGCATTTAGTGCTATGAATTTTCCTCTGATCATTGCTTTCATTGTGTCCCATAAATTAGGGTATGTTGTACCTTCATTTTCATTGAATTCTAGGAAGTCTTTAATTTCTTTCTTTATTTCTTCCTTAACCCAGCTATCATTGAGCAACAAGTTGTTCAGTTTCCAAGTGCTTGTAGGCTTTTTTCTAATTCCATTGTTGTTGATGTCCAGCTTTATTCTATTGTGGTCAGATATAATACAGGGGATTATTTCAGTCTTCTTGTATCTGTTGAGGCTTGCTTTGTGACCAACTATATGGTCTATTTTGGAGAAGGTTCCATGAGGTGCTGAAAAGAAGTTATACTCTTTTGCATTTGGGTGGAAAGTTCTGTAGACGTCTATTAGGTCCATTTGATTTAGGACCTCTGTAAGTGCCTTTATTTCCTTATTAGGTTTCTGTCTAGATGATCTGTCCCTTGGTGAAAGTGGGGTTTTGAAGTCTCCCACTATTAAGGTGTTGGGATCGATGTGTGATTTTAGTTTTAGTAATGTTTCGTTTATAAATGTAGGCACTCTTGTATTTGGGCATAGATGTTCAGAATTTTGATGTCCTCTTGGTGGATTTTTCCTTTGATGAGAATATAGTTTCCCTTCTCATCTTTTTTGATAATTTTGGTTGAAAGTCTATTTTATTAGATATTAGGATAGCTACCCCAGCTTGTTTTCTGGGTCTGTTTGCTTGAAAGACATTTTTCCAGCCCTTTACTCTGAGGTAGTGTTTCTCTTTGTTGCAGAGGTGTGTTTCTTGGATGCAGCAGAATGTTATATCCTCTTTTCACACCCATTCTGTTAGTCTGTGTCTTCTTTATTCACAACTTGAGTTCATTGATGTTGATAGATAATAGTGACCATTAAATGTTAGTTTCTTTTGTATTGGAGTCGGTGGTCTTACTGTGTTTCATTGCTTGTTTTCTTTTCATTTTTTTTTTTTGGATATTATCTGTGTGCCATATTTTCTTGGGTGAAGTTGTTTTCATTGGATTGGAGTTTTTCTTCTAGTATCTTCTGTAGGGCTGGTTTGCTGTGTAGATATTGCATAAATTTAGTTTTGTCCTGGAATATTTTGTTTTCTCCATCTATGTTGATTGAAAGCTTTGCAGGGTATAGTAGTCTCGGTTGACATTTGTGATCTCTTAGAGTCTCCATGACATTTGCCCAGGCCCTTCTGGCTTTCATAGCTTCTGATGAGAAGTCTGGTGTGATTCTGATAGGTCTACCTTTATATGTTACTTGGCCTTTTTCCTTTGCTGCTTTTAATATCTTTTCTTTGTTCTGTAGATTTAGTGTTTTGACTATCATGTGACATGATGTGTTTCTTTTCTGGTCTAGTCTATTTTGTGTTCTGTAGGCCTCTTGTATATTTATGAACATCTCTTTCTTTAAATTGGGAAAATTTTCTTCTATGATTTTCTTGAAAATATTTTCTGGACCTTGGAGCCTGGACTCTTCTTTTTCATCAATTCCTATTATTCTTTGATTTCATCTTTTCATGGCATCTTTAATTTCTTGAATATTTTGTGTTTGGGACTTTTCTGATTTTACTTTTTCTTTGAGAGAAGTATCAATTTCTGCGAGTGTATCTTCAGCTCCAAAGATTCTCTCTTCCATTTCTTGTATTCTGTTGGGGATGCTTACCTTTGTGTTTCCTGATCTTTTCTCCAAGTTCTCCAGCTCAAGGTTTTTCTCAGTTTGTGTTTTCTTTATTGAATCTAATTCTGTTTTCATGTCTTGCACCATTTCTTTCATCTGTTTGAATGTGGATTCCTGTCTCTCTATGATGGTCTCAATTTTTTTGTTCATTTCCTTTCTATATGCCACTAATTTTATCTCTACTTGTGCCTGTATTTGTTTGGCTCTGTTTGCCTGTGTTTCTTTAAGAATTTTGTCTATTTCTTCTTTCTTTACCTCTTTCGATTGGCCTAGTCTTTGAAAGATTTGTTCATTTCCTCTTTAACTGACTGAATTTCCATGGTTATTGTTCTGAGAGAGTGGTTTGTTTCCTCTTTATGAGCCTCAAATAGTTGGGTAAGCATAGTTTTTAAAGTCATTTTCCTGTGATTCTGATGGTGTATCTGTCAATTTTGGGGGTTGCTGGTGAAGTCATGATGTCCTGATTTATGTTGGAAGTGTTCTTTTGCCTACCCCTGACCATTGGCTTATCTGAAACCTTTCCTGATTGTTTTTGGGTTCTGCAAATCAGACTGGTACTGTCTCTCTCTGGCATCTGGAGAGTTCTTCAGGAAGCTGAGAGAGGTCCAGTGTCCTCAGCATGTGCTGAGGACTAGCTGTACCTATGGGAGAAAAGTATGCATTGCAAACAGGGCAAATGCAGGTGTGCATGTGTGTGTGTGTGTTTGTGTATGTTTGTGTGTTTGTGTGTGTGTGTAAGTGTGCGTGGAAGTGGGTATATGGGTGGGAGGGGTTCGATGCCTGGCTTCTGTTTTAGAAGGACCCTGGATCTGAGGCTCTGCCAGTTCTCAAGGGTGCACTCACTCTCAGGCAGGTCACTTAGCAGGGATTTTGGTATCCAGGCTCTCTGCTCTTTGTTTTGGCCCTGCTTGTTTGATGTGCTCCGCCAGCTCCGTGCTGCTGCCACTGCCAGGTTAGGAGGTCCTGCTGCAGCTGGAGAACTCAAGGTGGTCACATCAGCAGGGATGGTGGTAACCAGGCTCTCTGTTCTCTGGTTTGGCCCTGGTTGGTCTTAAGATGGAGGACTGATGTGCCCCACCAGCTCAGTGCTGCTCTGCCGCCAGGTTAGGAAGTCCAGCTGTAGCTAGAGACTGGGTTGCCAGTCCAGATGCTTTCTGGGATATCCTGGAGGCTCTCCACTGTGCTCTCCAAGCTTGGGAGGCCCAGTGCCTGGTGTGCCTAGCTTGTATGGCGTTTCTACCTGGTTTTGGTGAGTATATAGCATAATCTCTGTCAATGTGGGATTTGGCGGGCCATACAGTCAGTGATCACAATCCTGTGGAGCCAGTATGGTGGCTAGCAGACTCTGGCTCTGGGAGGATGGTGCCGCTGGGCAGGTCTGGGACTCCAAGACTGGTACCACTGGCTGTTGCCGCTAAAGGGCTAGGAGCTCCGCCTCAGCCGCTGCAGACCCAAGGCAGTTAGGTCTGCGCTGAGAATCTCAATGAGTCAGCTGTGCAGAGGAGGAGGGTGGTCTGGGAGAGGGGAGTGCCTGGAGATCAAAGATTGTTTCTCTCCTTCCCCAGACAAGTTCCCGGGTGACCTGAGACCAAAGTTTTCACCTCATGTGATGTTCCCTGTTGTTTAGAAAGCCTCACCATTGTTTTCCTGGGTTCAGAGGTCTTTCCACTCACCAACTCAGATGTTCAGCTTTTCCACAGCTCAGAAGCTGTATGTGCTGGTCACCATCTTGGCTCCGCCCCATAGAAAATTTTTAAGAAATTTAGGAATAGTGCTTCCTTAAGATCCAGCTATACCACTCCTGTGCATACACACTAAAGATGTTCCACCATCCATCAAGGACATTTGCTCAGCTATGTTCATAGCAGCTTTATTTGTAATAGCCAGCATCTTGAAACAACCTAGATGTTGCTCAACCAAGGAATGGATACAGAAACTGTGGTACATTTTCACTACTCAGCAATTACAAACGAGGAGATTATGAAATTTTCAGGAAAATGGAAGGAACTTGAAAAGATCATTCAGAATGAGGTTACTCAGAAGCAGAAAAACACACATGGTATATTCTCACTTATATTTGAATATTAGCCATATAATATAGGATAAACATACTCAAATCTATAGTCTTGAAGAAGATGAATAACAATGAGGACCCTAGGACAGAGGCTAAATCCTCACTCAGATGGGCAAACAGGATAGACATTGGAGTTAGGAAAAGACAAGGAACAAAACATGAGCCTTCCACCAGGGGTCTCTGAAAGATTCTTCCCAGCAGAATATCAAATCAGATGCTGAGACTCATAGCCAAACTTTGAGTAGAGTGCAGGAAATCTTATGAAAGAAGAAGGAGATAGAAAGACCTGGAGATGACAGGAGCTCCACAAGGAGATTAACAGAGCTAAACATTCTGTGCCCAAGTAGGCCTTTAGAAACTGATGAATCAACCAAGGACCATGTATAGAGAATACCTAGACCTCCTGCACAGATGTAGCCTATGGGCAGCTCAGTCTCCCTGCAGGTTCCCTAGTAAGATGAGCAGGGTCAATCACTTACATTAACTCAGTTGCTTGCTCTTTGATCATCTTCCCCTGGGCAGGTATCTTTACTAGGCCACAAGGCAAGAGGATCTAGAAAGTCCTCATGAAACTTGATAGGGTAAGGTCAGATAGTAGGGAAGAGGAGCTCTCCTATCATTGGACTAGGGGAGAGACATAGGGACATAGGACTTAGGGTCATAGGGACATAGGAAGGGGTTGGAGGATGGGACCAGGAGGAGATGAGGGAAGGGGCTACAACCAGTATATCAAGAGAATAAATTGTAATAAACAATAATAATAGTAAGTAAAAATGTAAAAGTATATTTTCAATAAAAGAAAATAAATTTCTAAACAAGTGAAAAGTGTTTTTACTAAAATAATTAAATAAAACTCATTTTCATTCCTATACAAAAAGGGGTATTATATTAGAAATTGGATAATGTCGGAAATTAACTAGGTAATATATCATCATGATTATTCTTATGGTGGATAGAGTTTTCTAAACCAATGAGAGTTATGAGTAACTTGAATTTCTTAGGACATTGTGGAAAATAATATTCCCTGGTTGTTTGAAAAGTGAAAGATTCACATTTTTGTTTGAGTATTCACTTTTTAAACACAACAACTCAAGGTGTGTGTGAATAAATGGGTATGAAAATTTGAAGTTATTTACTGATAAAATTCAATAAAATTAAGTAAGCAGAACAGAGTGAAATATATACCTTTTATGTTTAAAAATTACTCAGAGACTAAAAATGTCCAATTTTTTACTTCATTTTCTAAGGTCACCATATGTACTAAGGTCACTATTTTTACTAACTTATAAAATTTTTTAATTTTAAGCTATAAAACTGTGTATTCTTCACTCTGATGTGGTTAAGAGTACCTGGCTTCATGCCCATACTCTAGTTGAGAAATAATACATTAAAGCATTTGGATTAACAGAATTATTTTCCAAACTTTGCTAATCATAGCACTGTACTCTAGAGTGTAGAGAGTAGTCTAGAGACTGTAAATGTATATATAGAGAGGTGATAAATTCACTAATTTCCCCTAAGGGATATTTGATCTTCTTGAAAACCAAACAGGAGGTTAAGATTGTGCATCTTCTACCTGCAAAGACTCTTGCTGGAGGAAAAACTTATTGGCAGAGAGATGATAAGCCTCAAAGCAACAGAAGCTTTGGCAGTGAATAATTGATGATCACAGAATCTCTGCAGGGTAGATAAATAAATACTGGCAGTAAAGAAAATAATGTGAGTAATATTAGTTAGTATAGAGATGATATGAACAAATAGAAATAGAGAAGCAGTTCAATTAAACAATTTAAAGTTTTGTGAATCTTCTGAAAAATTAATATACGTGTTATAGAATTACATAGACATGAAAAAAGTTTTTCTCTGAGGAAATTTAATAATTCACATCCTGGAACTCTAGCAAGAACTCAACTCTATGTTAAACTGATGTCTTAGCAGGAGGGAGAGTTAGAATTTGGACTTGAAACTTTGTAGAAACTTGAGATAAAAATTTAGGAAGAAAAAAAACCCCACTGAATCCAAAATTGAAAGAAAGTGTCAAATAAACATTCACCAGTGATTTTAGTAAATGACTAAGATTAACTTGCACAAAGGTGACTTCAATATTAAAAAAAAATCAATTAGGAGAGAATGAATAGAATTGCTATCTGTTGTATCTTCAGGAGAAATCACACATTAGAACTCTTAGTCTGTCAGTGAAAAACAAACATACAAGATTTTCATTTCATATATTAATGGTGTGGTGTTGACTATTTGGAAAATGCAAAGTAGACCATTACTAGATTTGTTTGGTAATTTCAAAAATGATGTAAAACTTTTATATGGAAAGTTTCCCAAAAGCTTTAACTGGTAAGAAAGTACATCTAAGTAAAGTGAGGTGAACACACCATCAAAATTACATAGCGTTAGCTCTAAACTTATTCTACTAAAACAGAAATGTAGGCAGGGACTCTGAGAATGATATTTTCACAATGTCACATAAAGTCTAAGTCTATACCAAATAACACAGCAAGAAAATTGCTGTTCAAAAATGCTACTAGGCTGAAAATGCCTCTTACTGTACTACCTGAAGAAGTTGATGTGTTATTGACACTTGTTAAAATAATAAATTGTATAGATACTTGAGGAAAGTAATAAAACAAGCAGATTGCACCAGACTTGCATAATTAAATGTAGCAAACTGGGAAAGTTAGAATAGGATTGCAACAGTTATTTCATTATAATACTTAAACTTTCTTTTATAAGTAACTAGGACAAAAATGGGAAAGAATATAAAGACATAGAAAACACCATTTGAGAGAAAAAATATAAGTAAAAAAAGAATCAACTAAAAAGAACCATATTAGGTTAGCTAAAAGTACAATAGGACTTGTACTATCTTCAAGATGTCTCAGAAGATAATAATGTTTGCTGATGTTATAAAGAATGTGATTCTCAATAACAGAATCTCCAGGCATCTACTGTTCATGATCAACTTTAATTCCAATTGTTCTAACATACTCTTCTGGTATCCTTGGATGCCCACATACATTTTTTTACACCCACATGGAAACACCCATTTATGCAAATTAAAAAAAAACAAAACAAAGGGGGAAAAACACTAAATCTTTAAAATTTGTTTAGCCATGTTTTCAGATTATATATATATATATATATATATATATATATATATATATATATATATATATATATCACTTTTATTCTGCCTGATACAGCCTCCTCCAGGAATGACCCCCTTTAGAATGACAATAACAGCTTTCAGTGAGTGAGCTTGGCCGTCTGTGTGTCTGCATCGGGTATAAACTTTTTTTTTCTTTTAAGATATTTTATTTTTTTCTTTTTTATTAATTGTACTTTATTCACTTTGTATACCCCATAAGCGCCTCCCTCCTCCCCTCCAGATCCCACCCTCCCTCTCCCCTCTTCACACATGCCCCTCCCCAAGTCCACTGATAAGGGAGGTCATTCTCTCCTTTATTCTGATCTTAGTTTATTAGGTCTCATCTGGAGTGGCTGCATTGTCATCTTCTGTGGCCTGGTAAGGTTGCTCCCCCCCTCACAGGGAGGTGATCAAAGAGCAGGCCAATCAGATTATGTCAGAGGCAGTCCCTGTTCCTATTACAATAGAACCCACTTGGACACTAAACTGCCATGGGCTACATCTGTGCAGGGGTTCTAGGTTATCTCCATGCCTGGTACTTGGTTGGAGTATGAGTCTCTGGGAAGACCCCTGTGTTCAAATTTCTGGTTCTGTTGCTCTCCTTGTGGAGTTCCTGTCCTCTCCAGATCTTACTATTTCCCACTTCTTACATAAGATTCAAGATGGCGGCGTCAGGAGAACACTGCGTCTGAGGAGCAGGACAACATTTTCTGTGGAGGGGTTTTTAAAGTCAATTAGCAAGAGAAAACTTATACCCATAATATTGATGTCACTATTGTACTTCGAGCATATCTTAGAAAGCCAGTCATTACTGTAGCTCATAGTGTTCACAGGTGGATAGAACTATTGATGACTTTTCTCCTGGAATATGGAACATTCCAGCACCATGAGATCCAGCAGCTTGACTTCTCCTTGCCTTATGTGAAGTATGTGAAGTCTTTTCCATTAGTACGTTTTGTTTTTCTTTTTTTTTTTTTTTGAACTTTTATGGAGATATTTAAAATTCACTTTACATTCTTGTTGTAGCCCCACACTTTCTCTCTTTCCATTAGAAAAGGGGAGCTCCCTTTCCATCCAACCCAGCTCATCAAGTTGCATCAGGCCTGAGAATGTCCTCTTTCCCTGTGGCCTGGAAAGGTAGTCTTTCTAGGGGAAATTGATCAAAGAACTGGCAAGGGGAGTCCCTGTTCGTTGCAGTCCCCACTTCCCTTATTAGAGGACCCACATGAAGCCTAAGCAACCCATCTACTGCATCTGTATAGGGGACTTGGGTCTAGTTCGTGCATAGTCCTTGGTTAAAGCTTCAGTCTCAGCAAACCACTCTGGGCTCTGGTTAGGTAGCTCTGTTGTTCTTCTTGTAGAGCCCTTTATACAGCCTCTATTTCCTTTTCTCTTTCTTCCCACTTTTCCACAAGACTCCCTAAGCATCATCCAATGATTATCTGTGAGTCTCAGATATGTTTTGAGGAGGTGCTGTGTAGAGTCTCTCAAAAGACAACTGTGTCAGCCTCCTTTCTGCAAGCTTAGTAGAATATTATTCATAATGTCAGCGACTGACACTCTCCAGTAGGGTGGGTCTTTGGTTGGATAAGGCATTGGTTTGGGTATTCCCTCAATCTGCGCTCTATCTTTATCCCTGTACATTTTGTAGGCAGGATAAGGTTTTGAGAGTCCTTTCAGCCTATATACGCTAATACCCAAAATATATAATGAACTCAAGAAATCAAACATTGTAGACAAAATAACCTAAATAAACAATGGGGCACAAAACTAAACAGAATTCTCAACAGAGAAACCTCAAATGGCCAGAAAGTACTGCTCTTTAATTACCTCCCCCTGAGGGGGAAACAGCATTACCAGGCCACAGAAGAAGACAATGCAGCCACTCCTGATGAGACCTAATTGTCTAGGATGAGAAGGAAGGAAAAGAAGACCTCCCCTATCAGTGGACTTGGGGAGGGGCATGTATGCAGAGGGTGGAGGAAGGGAGGGATTGGGACAGGAGGAAGGAGGAAGCCAAAGGGGGGATATAAAGTGAATAAAGTGTAATTAATAGAGAAATTTTTTTTTAAAAAGAAATGTTTAAGCACCTTAGTCATTAGAGAAATGCAAATCAAAAAATTCCGAGATTTTATCTTACATCATTCAGAATGGCTAAGATAAAGTTAGTATGATATGGAAAGGATAGGAGCTCTACAAGGACCAAATATAACTGGGCACAGGGTCTTTTCTGAGACTGACACTCAACCAAGGACCATCTATGGATATAACCTAGAACTTCTGCTCGGATGTGGCCCGTGGTAGCTCAGTAACCAAGTAGTTTTCCAAAGTAAGGGGAACACGGACTATTGCTAACAGGATCTCAAGGGCAGGCTGTTTGACCCCCCCCCCCCCCAGGGGAGGAGCAGTCTGTTAGGCCACAGAGGAGGACTTTGCAGCCAGCCCTGAAGATACCTGATAAAACAGGGTCAGATGAAAGGGGAGGAGGTCCTCCCCTATCAGTGGACTTGGAAAGGGGCAGGGAGGAGACCAGGGAGGGAGTGTGGGGTTGGGGAGGGAATGAGGGAGCGGGATACAGCTGGGACACAGAGTTAACAAAATGTAACTAAAAAGAAAAATAAAATAAAAAAAATAAAAAAAAAATTCAAATGACAGCATATACTGGCTGGAGTATGGAGTATGGAGTAGGGGAAGTATGGAGTAAGGGGAACACTCCTCCATTGCTGGTGGGAGTGTAAACTTGTGCAGCCACTTTGGAAATCAATCTGGTGCTTTCTTAGAAAATTGAAAATTGCTATACCTCAAGACTCAGCTATACCTCACCTGGGCATATACCCAAAAATGTTCCACCATACAACAAGGATACTTGTTCAACCATGTTCATAGCAGCTGTATTCACAGTAGCCACAACCCGAAAACAACCTAGATATCCTTCAACCAAAGAACGGATAAAGAAAATGTAACTCATTTACTCAATGGGATACTACTCAGCTATTAAAAATAAAGATATTGTGAAATTTGCATGCAAATAAATGGAACTAGAACAGATCTTCCTGAATGAGATAACCCAGATGCAGAAAGAAACACATGATATGTACTCACTTATAAAATTGATTATAGCCGTATAGTACAGAATAAACATAATATGAGGCACAGACCCAAAGAAGATAAGTACATAGAGAATCTCAGGGAGGATGCATAAATCTCACTTGGAAAAGGAGATACAATATACATAGGAAGTGGTTGAAGAGAGGGAACAAGATAGGAGAGGGGCACTGAGAGTTAAGAGGGTGGAGACCAGACCTGGGAGAATGAGGGCAAGAGAACAGAAGGCCTGTAGACAAAAAGAGAAACTGAGTGTGGGTTAATTCTCTGACAAGCTGGAGACCTAATTCAGGGTGTAGCTCCCTCCTTCATCCCCTACCAATCCCACCTTCCATTCCTCATCTCCTTTCATGGCCCTCTCTAAGTCCACTGATATGGGAGGGGAGAGGGGTCCTCCTCCCCTTCTCTCTGACCCTAGCCTATCAGGTCTGATCAGGACTGGCTACATTGTTTTCATCTGTGGCCTGGTAAGGCTGCCCCCCCATCAGGGAGAAGCGATCAAAGAGCAAGTCACTGATTTCATATCAGAGATAGTCCCTTTTCCCATTACTGAGAAACTCACTTAGAGACTGACTTGCCATGTGCTACATCTCTGCATGGGTTCTAGGTTATCTCCATGCATGGTCCTGGAGAGATGGCTCAGCAATTAAAGGCTAGGCTCACAACCATAAATACAATTTGTAATCTAAAACCCAGGGAAATCATGGCAGGAACATAGAGGTAGGAAACTGGAGGCAGTAAATGAGGTGCAACCAATGGGGAAATGATGGTTACTGGATTGCTCTCCAAGCACCCAGGACCTCCAGCCTAGAGGTGGAAACACCCTCAGTGAGATGGGCCCTCCCTCATCAATCATCATTCAAAAGAATATATCACAAGCTTGTCCACAGAACAGTGAGGAGTTCTTATCAGTTGAAGCCACTTCTTCCTAGATGATTCTAACTGATATCAAGTTGACATAAACATTGCCAGCACAATAATATTTTTTTCAATGATTGAGATAGCAAAAGCTGCATATATAATCAATAAGGCCTTTTGTTTTTAAAGTAGGCATATGTCAATGAAACCATCATTAAAATTTATTTCACACGGTAATTACTAACTCCAAAGACATTCTCTCATTTTGTTATTATTGTCCTTTCATTCCACAATAAATTCCAACAATTAAAATCAAATGAAGCACTAAAAGGAATATGCATTCTGACTTGGTAACATTCTTATAAAGATTAAAGAAAGTACTCTCCTTAATAGGCTTTCCTTGCAGTGAAAGGTTAATTTTACTCTACAAATCAAATTTATGTCATGTATCTTATTAGTTGATTGATGTGGAATTAAAGCATGTGCATTCTCCATTGAATTAAAAATTACATTTTTATCTCAAATCTTTTCTCCTGATTCTTAGAGTATGAAAATCTCACAGATAATACTGTATTGATAAATAGCAATAAACTTTCTCCATAAGATCAAAAAATAACATATGGATACTTGCTTTCACTTTTGATAGTATTTGTTATATGATAAATTAAAATATAAATAGTTAAGAAAAATCTGTTACATATGCCCATGTTGAAGAGGGAGAATTAAAACTATGTTTTTCTCTGGAGACAATGAGTACATGAATGGAAAAGTTTCCTAGCCATCTTCAGAAATTTATTAGAATTCATGTAAAACTAGCCAAAATTTAAGGCTGAAAAACAACACACAAAAAGTCAGTCACACCTGTGTATTAATATTAATAATTAGAAATGGACATTGGCATGAGCTGAAAGGATATTACTCTATTACTTTCAGATCACCACCACTAAAAGAATGAATGGCATTTAGAGAAAGAGTCATTGGCAGACAGTCAGATTACCAGGGGAAGTTTTCCTGCCTGCATTGGTGTTTTGATAAGAAGAGACAGACTTGGCTGCCTTTGTTTCTTCCATGTAAACGAAAGAGAGAATCTACTGAAACAGAAATCTCAAGAGACCCAGATCTATTGGCACCCTGACTGGAACTTATTTGGCTGCAAATTTTTAGAAATAAACCTTGTTTTACCCACCAAATATTTGAGAATAATTTTTAGCCAGATGATTAAAGAAGTAAATGAATACTATATATTAATGAATTACTGAAATGTAAAGATGCAAACAAAAGGAACAACAGTTTTGTTCACAGATATATTACCTTAATATTACATTATATTATTGTTATCATCAAAATTGACATGCAGGTTCAATATACTGTGAGAATTTTAGTGTGTTTTTTAAATAAATTTTTATTTTTATGTTAATTTCAGTTTATTCACTTTGTATCCCAGATGTAGTCCCCTCCCTCCTCGTTCCCTCCCAATCCCACATTCCCTCCCTCCCTCATCATCTCCCATGCCCCTCTCCAAGACCACTGATAGGGGAGGTCCTCCCCCTCTTCCATCTGACCCTAGCTTATAAGGGCTTATCAGAATTGACTGCATTTTCCTCCTTTGTGGCCTGGCAAGGCTGCTCCCCCATCAGAAGGAGTCTGTCAAAGAGCTAGCCACTGAGTTCATGTCAGAGACAGTCCCTATTCCCCTTACTAAGGGACACACTTGGATACTGAGGTACCATGGCCTATGTCTGAGCAGAGGTTATAGGTTATATCCATGCATGGTCCATGGTTGGAGAATCAGTTTCAGAAAAGACCCCTGTGCCCAGATATATTTGGACCCTGCGGAGCTCCTGTCCTCTCTAGGTCTTACTAACTCCCCCTTCTTTCAGTTGATTCCCTATACTCTGCCCAAGGATTGGTTATGAGTCTCAGCAACTGCTTTTATACACTGTTAAGTAGAGTCTTTCAGTGGTCCTGTATGGTAGGCTCCTGTCATGTTTCTTGTTTTCTGAGCAAGGGTTCTAGATTATATCAATGAATGATCCTTGGTTGTAGTATCAGTCTCAGAAAGACCCCTGTGCCCAGATGTTTTGGTTCTGTTGCTCTCCTTGTGGAGCTCCTGTCCTCTCCAGATTTTACTCTCTCCCCCTTCTTTCCTAAGATTCCCTGGACTCTTCCCAAAGTTTGGTTATGAGTCTCAGCATCTGCTTTGATACACTGCTAGGTAGAGACTTTCAGAGGCCCTCTGTGGTAGGCTCCTGTGGGGAATGTAAACTTGTACAACCACTTTGGAAATCAATCTGGTGGTTTCTCAGACAAGTAGGAATAGCGCTTCTTCAAGATCCAGCTATACCACTCCTAGGCACATATCCAAAAGAGGCTCAAGTACATAACAAGGACATTTGTTCAACCATATTTGTAGCAGCTTTATTTGTAATAGCCAGAACTTGGAAACAACCCAGATGCCCCTCAGTGGAGGAATGGATACAGAAATTGTGGTACATTTCCACAATGGAATACTACTAAGCAATTAAAAACAAGGAAATCATGAAATTTGCAGGCAACTGGTTGGGAACTAGAAAAGATCATCCTGAGTGAGGTAACCCAGAAACAGAAAGACACATAACACAGGGTATATACTCAGTTATAAGTGTATACTAAACATATAATATAGGATAAACCTACAAAATTTGTACACCTAAAGAAGCTAATCAAGAAGGAGGACCCTGGTAAGATGATCATTCCTCACTCGGAAAGACAAATGGGATGGACGGTGGGTGAAGGAATTTTAGTGACTTTTACGAAGAAATGCAAAACCAAGTTCTCAAATCAGAGTTGATATTGTCTCAGGTTCTAAAGAAGACATAATACTAAGATAATTTTAAAAGGCAGATTCATATTTATCAATTTTTGTCTTGCTACAATAATAAAAATAAGTGTAGTATTAAGATGAAGAGATTATTTTTGATGAAAGAGAAGCACAAATAAAATCCAAGTAGATTTAATGGTGAAAAAGAAGAGTATTGAAGAAATGATGTAGGAATATCTTTTTCCACATGTATCAAGATAAACTTGTATTTCTACCTTAAGCAAGATAATAACATTAACACAAAGTAAATGACCATTTAAATTATAAATAACTAAGACAAATTAAACCTGGGATTAGGGTTTATGACCTTGGTTTTGGTAATTGCTTGTAAGTGGCACCAAGAATCATAATTAACAAAAGAAGTAAATTATACTTTGTAAATGTAAGGAACTTTCAAAATAAAATTCTCTATGTATTACAATAAAAATACAATTGCAATGAAAAATGAAAAATTACAAAGAAAATGTTAACTGAGAGGAAATATTTGTAAATCTTATAATTAATGCATAATGACATCTAAAATACATACAGAACTCATTAAATTAAACGAAAATACAACTAACAACTTAGTTAGAAATTAAACAAAGAATTTAAGCAAACTTTCTCCAAAATGATATGGAAATGACCAAAAAGCAAAACAAAATGTTGTCATATTAATAGTCATTAGTCAATGCAATTAAGAATATATCAGTTCACACATAAAAGATATGGAGCTCAAATTAGTACAGGCATGAACTGTCTGTGGCAGAAAAATAGATGAACACCTTTGTGAATTTCCACAGTGCTAGAATTTATTGAATCTCTGGAAGTTCATAGGTATCGTGGTTTCATTGGAATCAATATTAATAGTAACCCTCATTTTGGTAATCTGGCTCATCTCAGTATACGTTCCTTTCTTCCAATCTTATCTACTAGAATTAATTCATATTACACACCACATAGAAAATCTATCTATCTATCTATCTATCTATCTATCTATCTATCTATCTATCTATCATCTATCTAACTACCATTTATCCATCACCTATTAACTAGCTAGCAATATATATGTATATATATAACAACGTGCATATATATACATACATATATTATATATATATATATCACAAAAAGAATAAAGCATAAAGAAGATAAAAACCAGTTTAAGATGTTTTAGAAGTAGGATGATATAAATATAAAGAATAAATAGAGTATTCGTTGGTAGGATAAGGACCCCAAAACAAGTTATCACAAATTTGCCACTGTAGAATGCAGAAGATAACAGTATTAAGAGCAAAGAGTAGTCACATGTACAGGTGAAAGGGCAGAGTAAGTGAAAACAGGAACAGCAGAATCAACACACGACTGATGAAGGGTGGACAGGCAGATAAAATAAAGAAGACCATATCAATAGTGAGGGCACAAATCCAGCTGAAGCCTTGGGGACAGTGTAGAAAGGTCTGCATGGCAGTATTTAACAAGCTTCATAGCTTAGATTGTAGGGGGGTATAGAATCGTTGTCATAACAGCCATGGGTGTCTATCAGTTTTGGGAGACATGGTGACAGAGCTAAACAACTTCTCCAGTATTACATGTGAATATATTCTTGGGCAGGTTTTCTTGAATACAATTTTAATATGTCAATGTGTCCCTAAAGTCTCAAGTCACAGTAGCAAGATTATAGGACAGCATCACTTATACTACAAGGAATAAGTCGTTTATCAACTTGTGCAGCATGAGTAATGTTAGCAGCTGATATTGTTTATCTATACAGACAGAAACTCAATCACTCTCCACTCTGGAAAAAAGAAACAAAAGCTGCTTTTAAAAATGGAGTCTCTGGATGGAACAGCTTAAAAAAACAAAACAAAAACAAAGATGTTTTATTAAAAACTTGTTATAATGCTCTTTGGGAATCATTCTAATATATTGATGGTCAAAAGAGAAAAGGATGTAAAAATTGTACCATATGGCTTAAGTGCAAATGGTCACACCTCATAGAATTAAATGATCTTTTGAATCCAAATTCATGTTAACCATGTAATTTTGACACATTTGCTTAATAACTAAACTCTTAATAATTCCATATCTGTAAAAATTACATAATTCAAATAATTCAATGGGATAATTCTATTTAACTCCGGGTGAATGAAATATACAAATAAAATGTTTTTCTTGTACAATAGGCTATAAAACTTAGAGGTGAACAACCTTGATCTCAAAAACACAAAAATATTAACAAGGAGATGTTTAAATTGGATCTCATGAGATTATCCATCCTGCAGACTGTGAGACTATGATGAAAGCATCCACCCTAATAACAAATGTATACTTACTTAAAACATATATTTTATTGAAATATTTTAAAACATTTTTATGTTTTTTATATCCATGAATGTTTTGATTATGAAGATGTGCATGCCTTGCGCCAGCAGAAGTAGAAGACAACAATGGATGTCCTATTTTCAGAGTTATAGATGGTTATATAATAACATGGGGTGCTGGTAATCAAGTCCAGGTTTCCTGTAAGGGCAGCAAGCACTCTAATCACTGAACAACTGCTGCAGCTCCTGAGGTAGTTTTTAATTATCTTTTATAATTTGTTGAACAGAACTCAAACATTAAAGTAGCAGATCACAACATTGTCATATATCAATATCAAAATATTGGGCATGATGATATGCATTGAACATACAGTTTTATAATAGTATCATTGAAAAGATAAACATAAACTCAATAAGGACCTTCCCTCCTGGAATCCAGTTTGAAGCCAAAAGATATTAACTTGAGGGTAGCATATTTTACAGTGAAAAATGTTTTTAAAAAATCAGCAAAAACCAAACCAAAACAAAACAAAAAAACACCCAAAATAGAAATAGAACCTCAAATATGCAGTTCCAGTCCTACATTTAAAATCATTAAACAGACATGAACAAAATCTTGCATAGCAGTTTTCTTGGCATTATTCATGATCGCCAAAAGGCAGAAGTAACCCCAAATACATTTGATTAATCAATAACCAATAAGTGTGCATAATTAAATGGCATATATGGATATTTACAAATCAGATTTTCAAATTCTACTGCATTTAAAATTGTTGAGGAATAGAAAAATATAGGTAATAAAAAAACATTACTTTGTACAACTAATTATGCAATTGGTACAGGAGACAACTTCCTGAACAGAACACCAACAACACGGGCTCTAAGAGCAACAATCAATAAATGGGACATCATGAAACTGAAAAGCTTCTGTAAAGCAAAGGACACCATCATCAAAATAAAACGACTGCCTACAGATTGGGAAAGAGTCATCACCAACTCATCATCATGACACCAAGTCATCATTTATCTGAATGAGTCTTCACCAACCCTTTTCCTGACAGAGGGCTAATATCCAGTATATATAAAGAACTAAAGAAGCTGAAAAGCAGCAAACCAAGTAATCCACTTAAAAAATGGGGAACAGAGCTAAACAGAGAACTCTCTGTAGAGGAATATCAAATGGCAGAGAAACACTTAAAGAAATGCTCAACCTCATTAGCCATCAGAGAAATGCAAATCAAAAAGACTCTGAAATTTCACCTTACACCCATCAGAATGGCCTGGATGAAAAACTCAAGTGACAACACATGCTGGAGAGGTTGTGGAGAAAGGGGAACCCTTCTCCACTGCTGGTGGGAATGCAAACTCATACAACCACTCTGGAAATCAATCTGGCGCTTTCTCAGACAACTAGGAACAGCGCTTCCTCAAGATCCAGCCATACCACTCCTAGGCATATATCCAAAAGAGGCTGAACTACACAATAAGGACATTTGCTCAACCATGTTTGTAGCAGCTTTATTTGTAATAGCCAGAAGCTGGAAACAGCCCGGATGCCCCTCAACTGAAGAATGGATGCAGAAATTGTGGTACATCTACACAATGGAATATTACTCAGCAATGAAAAATAAGGAAATCATGAAATTTGCAGGTAAATGGTGGGACCTGGAAAGGATCATCCTGAGTGAGCTGTCCCAGAAGGAGAAATACACACATGGTATATATACTCACTCATATAGACATGTAATATAGAATAAACCTACTAAAATCTGTACATCTAAAGAAATTAATCAAGAGAAAGGACCCTGACTAAAATGCTCAACCCCATCCTTAAAAGCAAAGAGGATGGACATCAGAAGAAGAAAACAGGAAACAAGCTAGAAACCAGCCATGGCCCTCATTGTTTTCACGGAGGGCTTCTGAAAGGCTCTGCCCTGCAGACTATCAAAGCAAATGCTGAGACTTATGGCAAACTGTTGGGCAGTGTGCATGGAATCTTATGTAAGAAGTGGGAAATAGTAAGATCTGGAGAGGACAGGAACTCCACAAGGAGAGCAACAGAACCAGAAAATTTCAACACAGGGGTCGTCCCAAAGATTCATACTCCAACAAAGTACCATGCATGGAGATAACCTAGAACACCTGCACAGATGTAGCCCATGGCAGTTTAGTGTCCAAGCGGGTTACCTAGTAATGGGAAGAGGGACTGCCTCTGACATAATCTGATTGGCCTGCTCTTTGATCACCTCCCCCTGAAGGGGGAACAGCCTTACCAGACCACAGAAGATGACAATGCAGCCATTCCTGATGAGATCTGATAGACTAAGATCAGAAGGAAGGAGAGGAGGACCTCCCCCATCAGTGGACTTGGGGAGGGGCATCTGTGAAGAAGGGGATGGGAGCGTGGGATCGGGAAGGGAGGAGGGAGGGGCTTATGGGGGATACAAAGTGAATAAAGTGTAATTAATAAAAAATATTTAGTTATCAAAAAACAAAAAACATTACTTTGTACAACTAATTATGCAATTCTTACCCTTTGTTATGTTTAAAATGCATCTCAAAATAAAGATAATTTAAAACTATAATTTAGGTACATAGAATTAAATTTACATTAAATTGGAGAAAGAATCTTGAACAAATTATAGACATGATAAGTGAAGAATTACAAAAAATTATTTGATAATTTTATGTGAAGTTAAATATTAATACTGAAATATTTGACATGTTTGTTGTTTAATTTTGTGAGATAGGGTCTTGCTGTAGAGTGGTCTTGTACTCAAAAATTTTGTGACTGCATTCAAATATTGAAATTACATCAAATGATAATATATTAAGCTGTAAATAATAAATGAATGTCACACAAATAGATCAATATTAATATGGATAGATTATATAAAATCACATGTTCCCTAGATACAAATTATCTCAGGTACAACATAGCCATTTAATTCTTACAATAAGCTTTCAATAAATTATAAAGTTACAGGAAATATCTAAATGTACTTGAATCAAAAATATAGAGATAAAATACGGTCATCAAAAATTGAGCAACTAATGACTTGAAAATATATTTTATTCTGATAAATGATACATAATGTTTAGAGTTGATCCAATGTATTTCATCAAGATGAATGTCAAATAGAGTGAAGTGACCTCAATTTCATTAGACCTAGGGAAATGCAAGTCAAAACCACATTGCAAAATCACTAAATAACCATTGATATCTATTTAATTAAAAGGAACTTCAACACCAAGAAAAATTCAAATGTTAGCAAATTGTTGTTGAGATAGTTAATTAAAAATATATTAAGCATCCATTAAAGTAAAAAACCTGTGATGAAAAAAATTCACATTTGAATAATTTCTAAAAAAAACAGGGCCTCAACACAACTAAATGCAACAGCGTTCAGAACATTATCATATTTCAGATAAGAAATAAAATAGGCAATAACTAATATGTGTTTGTGTGTGCAAATGTATGCATTTTTACACGTTGCAAATAAGTTGCAAGGTCCAATGCTTCACAGCAATGGGAATATGTAATAATAAAACAAGTGGCTGTGACTCATATCTCCTCACAAACATACAAAATATAAACTATTTGCTTTCATAGTCTAGATATCTGTACACTCAATCAGGTGGCATTTACACTATGGTGAAATAGTTCACAATAGTAGTTAAGTGTGTACATCTACATGTCTGCTTGCATGTGTGAGTGTGTGTCTGTTGGAACACTCTTTTTGCCCTTTTCACACACACCCAATTAAAATCTGTATTTGGCAAATATTGCATACATTTTCAAAACTGTTATGAGTCAATTTCTATCTATTCATATCAGAGGTTACATAAATATTTACCACAGAAAATACTCTTCTAAATGAAATACACATTCTATGTATAGTCTTAATTTTAGATAATACTATAGTTTTAGATTAGCAAGTTTATTGACTTTTTGTAATAATAAAAATTATTTCTTAACCATATGACTGTTTATGTGAGCAGGTGTTTCAATATATAAATTAATAAGTATATAATCCACACTTTTCAGAGCTTAATAAAGCAAAGTTGCTAGGGCAACAGCCAGTGATAGTACTTAGGTCTACGGCATAGATCAAGTAAATGAATATAATCCAGCAGTAACTACTTTGGCATGATTTTTGTTTGCTTTCTAACGAAAATATCTCATCTGTCCTTAAAAGTTCAGCCATGGGGATAATTTTTCAGTATGAGATAAAATGATATAGTTAGCTAAACAACTGTGATATATATTCAGTTACTAATTCCCTAAAATGAAAAAAAATGAGTATTCCAGAGCCACATGACTGTCATTTTTGGTTCCCTGAACTCTGTGGTGAATACACAGAGAAAACCATCAGAAGCCTGAAACCAGGTTTGTGTTAAGAAATTTAAAATTCATAATTTTCAGCGTGGAAAATATATTTTTTAAAAAATATTTATTGTTTTTATTAATTAGAGTTTATTCACTTTGTATCTCAACTGTAGCCCCCTTCCTCATTCCCTCCCAATCCCACCCTACCTCCTTCTTCTCCACCCATGCCCCTAGCCCAGACCACTAATAAGGGAAGTCCTCCTCCCCTCCCATCTGATTCTAGTATATCAGGTCTCATCAGGCATAGCTGCATTGTCTTCCTCTGTGGTCTGGAAAGGCTGCACTCTCCTCAGGAGGATGTGATCAAATAGTAGGCCACTGAGTTCATGTCAGAGACAGTCCCTGTATATACATTACTAGGACACACACTTGGAGAATGAGTTGCCGTGGACTACATCTGAGCAGGGTTTCTAGGTTATCTCCATGAATGGTCCTTGCTTGGAGTATCAGTCTCAGAAAAGATACCTTGTACCCAGATTTTTTCTCTCTCTCTTATTAAGCTCCTGTCCCCTGCAGGTCTTTCAATCTCTGGCTTCTTTGATATGATTCCCTGCACTCTGCCCAAAGTTGGGCTATGAGTCTCAGCCCCTGCTTTGATACACTGCTGGGTAGAGTCTTTCAGAGGCCTTCTGTGGTAGGCTCCTGTCCTTTTCCCTGTTTTTTCCTTCTTCTGATGTCCATCCCATCTGCCTTTCTGAATGAGGATTGATCATCTTACCCAGGGTCCTCCTTCTTGTTTAGCTCCTTTAGGTGTACAGATTTTGATATGATTAGCCTATATTAAGTCTAGTATCACTTATAAGTGAATATATACAATGTGTGTCTTTCTGCTTCTGGGATACCTCACTGAGGATGATCTTTAATAGTTTCCACCATTTGTATGCAAAGTTCATTATTTCCTTGTTTTTAATTACTGAGTAGTATTCCATTGTGTAAATGTACCACAATTTCTAAATCCATTCCTCCATTGAGGGATATCTGGGTTGTTTCCAGATTCTGGCTATTATGACTAAAGCTGCTACAAACATGGTTGAACAAATGTCCTTGTTGTATACTGGAGCATATTTTTGATATATGCCCAGGGGTTGTATAGCTGGATCTTGAGGAAGCGCTATTCCTAATTGTCTGAGAAAGTGCCAGATTGATTTCCAAAGTGGTTGTACAAGTTTGCATTCCCACCAGCAATGTAGGATGGTTCCTCTTTCTCCCCAACCTCTCCAGCATGTGTTATCACTTGAGTTTTTAATCTTAGCAGTTCTGATGGATGTAAGGTGAAATCGCAGGGTCATTTTGATTTGCCTTTCCCAGATAGGCAAACACATTTTAAAAATATTTTTATTTTTTAAATGTTCATACATTTATTTAAACTTTGTATGTAACAAACTTTGTATATTACATTCATCTACTATTATCTCCATCCCCCACCCTCTAGTTCCTTCCACCCCATTTTGCTGTGTTATTTTTTATTTTATATTTTATAGTTTTATATTTTTATATATTTTATATTTATTTTATTTTCAATATTTTATATATCTAATTAATGATATCCATATATATGTAGGAATGTGCTCATTCACTGTGTTATGAGCTTTGAAGGTGCCATATTTTTAAAGGAGAGTGATTCTCTCTCCCTCAACAGCCATCAGTTTCCAGTATTTCCTCTGATTTCATTGTGACTCTGGGGCCCCTTGAATGTTCCCTGGCTTGATCGCAGACAGGTCAGCACAGCAAGAGTAAACATATATATATTTTAGTGGCATTTTTTTTTATCTGCTAAAGTTTCAAACCACATATCATTTTTAGGGAGACAGAGAATGTGCTCCAAAACACTGTTTTTGAAACATTTTCTCTCACAGAATGGAAAAGATATTTAGGAGAAGGGGTAGTGAATAATGTCTATTACCCACTGAGAAATCAAATCCCCAAACACTTTACTCATGGAAAGAGGTTTCTAAGAAATAAAATAAAATTAGCCTGATAGCAGGCCCCTCACCTACACCCTAGGTAATCTCAAAGAAGGCTCATACCAAAAAGGACACTACACTGAGGAACACCTACCATGCCTACCAGCCTCAGAATCAAAATGGATTTGTTGTTTTTGCTGCTGCTGCTGTTGTTTTGTTTTTTTTTTTTTGTTTTTGTTTTCCATTTTGGTGTGCAAAGAATTGACAGAAATTGTTTCTTCTTTATTTAACAAAAGGCTACTGTTGGAAGGCCATTATGGGAAGGTTCCTTCTAGAATTCATGGTTCTTTTTTTAAATTTTATTTTATTTTTATTAATTACAGTTTATTCACTTTGTATCCAGGCTGTAGTCCCTTCCCTAATTCCCTCCCAACACCACCCTCTGGAATGTTGGGAAAGAAGGGGGAGATAGTAAGAACTGGAGAGGACAGGAGCTCCACAAGGAGAGCAACAGAACCAAAATATCTGGGCACAGGGGTCTTTTCTAAGACTGATACTCCAACCAAGGATCATTCATGGATATAATCTAGAATCCCTGCTCAGATGTAGCCCATGGCAGCTTCGTATCCAAGTAAGGGGAACAGGGACTGTCTCTGACATGAGCTCAGTCCTGGCTCTTTGATCACCTTCCTCTGAGGGGGCAGCCTTACCAGGCCACAGAGGAAGAAAAGGCAAGCAGTCCTAATGAGCCCTGATGAGCTAGGGTCAGATAGAAGGGGAGGAGGACCTCTCCTATCAGTGGAATTCATGGTTCTTATTGATCCACCTTCTTTACCCTCTAGTCATGTGTCATGCCAAATTCTTTTATTCTATCTAGTATCAGTTTCCCTTTCTCTCAGCATTCACAATATCATCCAGAAAAGGGTGTGTTGTGGTCTTTTATGGAATTGGGTGGGACAGGACAGCAAGAACATGGTCTTCTCACCATAAAGGTACGGAAGAAGGACAAGGAAATCACCCTTCCATAGTGACAACAGCTCAAATGCAGAAGAAGCAAAGGGGGTGGCACAGACAGGGAGAGAGTGAGACAGACAGACAGACAGAGACAGAGAGAAAGAGAAAAATAAAGAGAGAGGCAGAGCTCATGAGTGTGTGTGAGTGCTTTCTCTTTTCACAGCCCTTGTCGCTTACATTTCCACATTTCAGTGTAGCTTTAGCAGTGTTCCATAGCAGTTAACATTGCAGGAAGTCAAGATCTCAATGCCAAGGGTGATGGATGATAAAAAGCTCCCTTTCCTAACTCATTTTATCATGAATATCAGATTAGATACAAAATGACAATGCGTGCATTTAAACATTCCTAAAAATGCTCTATAGAAATAAGGCAGAATTTGTATTTTAATAAGTCATATAAAAGCATGTACATAGTTTGTTTAAAGTTTTTGTTTCCTTTCTTTTAAGGTCAAGCATGAACTCTCTTGGTAAATACTCCTTTTTGGGCTATAGAAACAGTTCAGCTGCTAAAAGGTAGGTATATAAGCAAAACATCAAATTCATATCTTAGGCTTTTCTTCAGTCATGTTAGAAATTACTTCTGTCTCTTGTACTACTTTAATAAAACACTTTTTACATTTATAGCTAAAGAATACTTCATTCTGTACAGAGGTTCTAGGTTATCTCCATGCATGGTCCTTGGTTGCAGTATTGAAGAGTTTAAGTTAGCTTGGGTGACTCCATTTTGAAATAAGGAGCCATCTTGACCAGAAGCTGAACTCAGGTACCAGGAAATATCACAGAACATGCACCTGGCAGAAAACAAAGCTCTCCAAGCAACGGCCCCCAGGAAATATCACAGAATAAATGTCTAATAAAAAGTAGAGACAATCTCCCTGGCAATTGTGATTATGTAAACCAGTCACTTCTCCCCTATGGTTTTACCCAATTCTGTAAAATCAAGGAATGAATCCCCCTGCTTTCACTCAGGAAAACATGTACCCCTATACCCCCCTGCTTGCTGTCATGGAAACCCCCTGCTTACATTCTTTCCGTTTAAAAACCCTGCTCACTCAGGGCTCAGGGTCCCACTTCTCTACTGCAGTGTCAGTGAGACTTGGGTCCCGAGTTCGAATGCTCTCGTAATAAAGCTCTCTTGCTCTTGCCTCCATTGTGCCTGAATCGCAATACCCCAAAAGACCACCACCAGGAGCTGAGTCTGTTGCAAAACATGAGGATCTTTTTATCACAAATCATTACAAGCTGCAGCTTAGGCTCACACCTCCCACAGCCAAAGCAGTGAAAGCCAAGAGCCCTGTGCTCAGGTTAGTTGGATTTTAAGATTCTGGTCACTCCCAGCATGCCCAAGGCAGGGGCAATTCCTGCCTGGCAAACATCTATTGGTCAAAATACTGCATTTTTAATTGATTGGCTATAGGAAGGTCCCCAAACCATTAATGATCTGGTGTCTCTCCCTAGGGGGATGGGCCAGTTTCCTAGCAACTATATCTCTGTTGGGTGGGAAAAGAATGCAGTAAGGCGAATTCTTCGCCTCAGGGCATTTTTGGACTTGTCTCCACCCAGCTAGTCTTAGATCAGGCCTTAAACTTTAATAATAGCCACTAATTTTTAATATTTTTTAATCTCTCATATCGAGTTGTCTCCTGGTGGCCTCTGAGGGTCCTGTGATCCTGGTATTACAGTATCAGTTTCAGAAAAGACACTTTTGCCTAGATTTTTTGGTTATGTTGCTCTCCTTGTGGACCTCCTGTCTCCCCCAGGTCTTTCTATTTCCCCCTTCTTTCATAAGATTCCCTGCATTCTGCCCAATATTTGTCTATGAATCTCAGCATCTGCTTTAATACCCTGCAGGGTAGAGTTTTTCAGAGGCCCTCTGTAGCAAGCTCCTATCTCATTTCCTGTTTCCTGCCAGATAGGCTAGGGTCAGATGGAAGCAGAGGAGTACAGCCACTATCAGTGGACTGGGGGAGGGGCATGGAAGGAGATGAGAGAGGGAGGAAGGGAGGAATTGGGAGGGCATGAGGGAGGGGCTACAGCTGGGATACAAAGTGAATAAACTGTAATTTATAAAAAGAATAAATTAACTAAATAAAGAATAGTTCATTCCATATGCTACAGCACAAACACAAAGTCTGTAATTGAAAGCGCAATTTTTCATTGTTTTTTTTTCTTATTTGTTTATTTGATTTTTGGTCTGTCCTTAATGACAAAGATAACTTAGATGGCTAGCTTAGAGCTTAGAACATTCCTTCATAAAAATCTTTATGAACCTTCCAGTGTTACTAAATGCTCAAAAATAAGTGCTAAATTAAATTAAAAAGAAAAGAAAAAGAGAGTTACACAATTTCATATTCAAATGAATATCTGAAATATGATATGTTTATATTCAGAAATATAATGACATCTTTATATTTAGAAAATTTGAACACAGGGGTCTTTCCAGACTCATACTCCAACCAAGTACCAGGCATGGAGATAACCTAGAACCATGGGCACAGATGTAGCCCATGGCAGTTTAGTGTCCAAGTGGGTTACATAGTAATGGGGAGAGGGACTGCCTCTGACATAATCTGATTGGCCTGCTCTTTGGTCACCTCACCCTGAGGGGAGAGCAGCCTTACCAGGTCACAGAAGATGACAATGCAGCCACTCCTGATGTGATCTGATAGACTAAGATCAGAAGGAAGGAGAGGAGGACCTCCCCCATCAGTGGACTTGGGGAGGGGCATGCGTGATGAAGGGGGAGGGAGGGTGGGATTGGGAGCGGAGGAGGGAGGGGCTTATGAGGGGATACAAAGTGAATAAAGTGTAATTAATAAAATAAAATAAAGAAAAGAAAAAGAGAGGTACACAGTTTCATATTCAAATGAATATCAAAAGTTTTTCCCCTTTAAATTTATTTATAAATCTTGTAAAAAAAATCAAACTAAAATACATGTGAATCTAAGGAAGTTAAATATGAGAGTGATATTGTTAAACACTATTAGAAACATTAATCCATTAGTCCCCTGTTATTCAAATGTCTCCCATGTTATGGACATGATGTTCTTTTATAATCTTCATGTTTTGGTGAAGACATTTTTCTGACATTTCTGAATGGCCTCCCACAGTTGCTCCCACAACATGGATATTGTGACTTTCATCAATGGATATAAACATTACTGAAAAATATTTTTTTCAAAACGGCACAATAATATATTATGCTGTAATATCTTTTTAAGAGAAATAGTAATATAGAGAAAGGGAAAGTTTTTCTTTTGGTACAAAATGAAAATATTTATCACGTAATTTTATGAACTTTTAGGAAAAAACACATTTTTATTATCACAAATAAATTGTTTTGTTCTTCTTCCCTTGGTAACATACCATACTTAAAAATATTATTTTTATTATTATTTACAATTTATTTATTTTGTATCCCAGTTGTAGCCCCCTCCTTCAATTCCTCCCAGACACCCTTTCTGTTTTTTCCTGTCCATCTTCCCTAGTGCACTGATTCCCTAGTCCTCCTTCCCTACTGTCTAATACCTATCAGGTTCCATCAGGACTGCCTGGATCTTCTTCCTCTTTGGGCTGGCAAGGTTGCCCCACCATGGAGAAGTGATCAAGGAGCAGGCAACCAAGTTCATGTCAGAAACTGTCTCTTCTCTTACTAGGGATGTGGAGACTGAGCTGTTTATGGGCTTCATCTGAGTAGGGGTTCTATGTACTCTCTATGTATGGTCGTTGGTTGAAGCATCAGTCTCTGTAGTCACCCCTGGTACCTGTTTTTTGTTTTTGTTTTTCTTTGTTGGTCTCCTTGTGTGGCTCCTATCACCTTCAGGTCTTTTTATATTCCCTTTCTTCCATAAGGCTCTCTATCCTCTGTCCAAATTTTGGCTGTGGGTCTTTGCATCTGTTTTGATACACTACTCGTTCCTGTCTTTTAGAGGAGATCTATGATAGGTTCCAGTACTGTTTCCTCTCTTCTGCCATGTCCAGTTTCCCCTTCTAAATGAGACAGAATTAAATATCTTCCGTAGGGTTCGCCTTGTCATTTTGCTTCTTAGGTCTATAGATTTTAGTATGTTTATCCTATATAATATGGTTAATATCCACTTATTAGTGAGTATATCCCATGCATGTCTTTCTACTTCTGAGATACCTCACTCAGGATGATCTCCTCTACTTCCATTCACTTGCCTGAAAGTTTCATGATTTCCTTTTTTTTTTTTTTTAATGAGTTGAGTAGTATTACATTGTGTAAATATATCACAATTTCTGCATCCATTAATTCTTCAGTTGATGAACATCTAGGTTGTTTCCAGATTCTGGTTACTACATATAAAGCTTCTTTGAACATAGTTGAGAAAATATGAGCATATTTCAGATATAAGTCCAGAAGTGGTATAGCGGGGTCTGGAGGTAGCACTATTCCTAGTTTTCTGAGAAAGCACGAGAATGATTTCCAAAGTGGTTATACAAGTAGCAAAAGAAGAGGGTTCCTTTTCCCACAGTCTCTCCAGTATGTGTGGTCACTTGAGATTTTTATCCTAGCCATTCTGATGGAAGTGAGATAGAATCTCAGAGTTGTTTTGATTTGCATTTCAATGATGAGTAAGGGTATTGAGAATTTCTATAAGCGTTTCTCAGTCATTCCATATTCTTTGTTGAGAATTCTGTTACCTCTGTATCCCATTTTTAATTGAATTACTTGGTTTGTTGGTGTTCAATTTCTTGAGTTATTTATATATTCTGGATATTAGTCCTCTGTTAGATTTAGGGTTGATGAAGATCTTTTCCCAGTCTCTAGAGTTTTATTATTATTGACCATGTCCTTTGCTTTACAGATGCTTTTCAGTTTCATGAAGTCCCATTTATTTATTGTTGATATTAAAGCCTGAGTTCTTGGTGTTCTTTTCAGGAAGTTGTCTCCTGTGACAATGAGTTCAAGTATGTTACCCATGTCTTTTTCTAACAGATTTATTTTATCTGGTTTTATATTGAGGTCTTTGATCCACTTGGACTTTACTTTTATGTAGGGAAATAAGTATGGATCTATTTGCATTTTTCTACTTGTAGACATCCAGGTTGACCAGCACCATTTGTTGAAGATGCTATCTATATTTATTATATAGTATAGTTTTGGCTTTTTTCAAAAATCAGGTGTCCATAACTGTGTTTGTTTATTTCTGACTCTTTGATTCAATTCCATTGATCCACCAGTTTGTTTCACTGCCAGTACAATGCTGTTTTTATTACTGTTGCTCTATTGTACGACTTGAGATCAGGGATGGAGATACCTCTTGAAGTACAGGATGGTCTTAGTTATTCTTAGATTTTTGTTTTTTCCATGTGAAATTGAGAATTGTTCTTTCAAGGGCTATGAAGAATTATGGGTATTTTTGATGGTAATTCCATTGACTCTGAGATTGCTTTTGGTAAGATTACCATTTTTACTATGTTAATCTTACCAATCATGAGCATGGAAGATCTTTCCATCTTCTGATATCTTCTTCAATTTCTTTCTTTAGAGACTTGAAGTTTTTTCTTAGAAGTTTTTCACTTGCTTAGTTAAAATTACACCAAGTTACTTTATGTTATTCATGGCTATTGAGAAGGATGTTATTTCCCTAATTTCTTTCTCAGCCCTTTTTGTATTTTGTATACAGGAGGGTACTGATTTTTTTTTTTCAGTTAATTTTGTTTCATGCCACTTTGCTGAAGGTATTTATCAGCTGTGAGAGTTCTCTGGTAGAATATTAGGAGTCACTCATGTATACTATCATATAGTCTGTGAATAGTGATACTTTGACGACTTCTTTTCCAATATGTATCCCATTTATCTTCTTTAGTTGTCTTACTGCTCTATCTAGGACTTCCAGTGCTAGTTTGAAGAGATATGGATAAATTGGGCAACCTTGCCTTGTCCCTGATTTTAGTGGAATTGGTATGAGTTTCTCTTTGTTTGGTTTGATGTTGGTTATAGACTTGTTCTGTATTGCCTTTACTATGTTTAGGTATGTGCCTTGTATCCCTGATCTCTTCATATGTTTAAACATGAATGGGTGTTGGATTTTGACAAATGCTTTCTCGTTAGCTAAGGAGATGATCATGGTTTTTTTGTTTGTTTGTTTTTTCCTTTCAGTTTATTTTATGTGTTAGATTACATTGATGGATTACTGAATATTGAACCAACTTGGCATGCCTGAAATGAGGACTACCTGGATATGGCTGATGATATCTTTGAGGTATTCTTGGATTCAGTTTGTGAATATTTTATTAAGTATATTTTGCCAATT
The DNA here is from genome assembly GCF_907164565.1 of Psammomys obesus. Lineage (NCBI taxonomy): Eukaryota > Metazoa > Chordata > Mammalia > Rodentia > Muridae > Psammomys > Psammomys obesus. Next base: position 30,597,695 of record NW_026596079.1, on the reverse strand, counting down.
TTCATAAGAGAAATTGGTCTGAAGTTCGCTTTTTTTTCCCCCATCTTTGTTGGGTTTAGCTATCAAGATTACTGTGGCCTTGTAGAATGATTTTTGTAATATTCCTTCTTTTTCTATTTTTTTAAAAATAGTTTGAAGAGTATCAGTATTAGCTCTTCACTGAAGTTCTAGGAGAATTCTGCTTTGATATTACTTGGCTCTCGGCTTGTTTTATTTATTTATTTATTTATTTATTTATTTATTTATTTATTTATTTTGGTGTTGTTTTGTTTTTGTTTTTTTGGATGGGAAACTTTGCTGACAGCTATGATTTCTTTAGGGGACATAGGACTGTTTAATTTATTTGCGTGATCTTGATTCAGCTTACCTAAATGTAACCAAGGAAGAAAATAGTCTGTTTCATTTATATAGATTTTCAAATTTTGTTGCATATAGGCTTTTGAAGTAAAACCTATTGATTCGTTAGATTTCTTCAGTGTCACTCATTATGTCCCCATTTTCATTTCTGATTTTGTTGATTTGGATAGTGTCCTTCTGTTTTTTAATTAGTTTGACTTGGGTTTGTCTATCTTGTTGACTTTCTCAAAGAAGCAGCTCTTGGTTCACTGGTTCTTTGAATTGTTCTCGTTTCTAATTTAATGATTTTAGCTCTGACTTTGACTATTTCTAGCTGCCTACCCCTAAGGGTGTGTCTGCTTGTTCTTCTTTGTGTGTGTGTGTGTGTGTGTGTATGTGTGTGTGTGCTTTCAGGTGTGCTGTTAAGTTGCTTGTATGAGATCTCTCAAACTTCTTTATGAAGGTACTTAGTTCTGAGAACATTCCTTTTTTAACTGCTTTCATTGTGTATCCTAAGTTTGGATAAGTTGTACTTTCATTTTTATTGAATTCTAGGAAGTTTTTAATTTCTTTCTCTATTTCTTCTGTGATCCAGCTGTTGCTGAGTAGAGAGTTGTTCAGTTTCCATGAGTGTGTAAGCATTTGCTATTTCTGTTATTGTTGAGGTTTAGTTTTTGACCATGGTGGTCTGACATGATAAAATGGATTATTTCAATCTTCTTGTATCTGTTGAGGCTTGCTTTGTTCCTGACTATATGGTCAATTTTATAGATAATAGTAACAAATGATTGTTATTACATTTTATTGTGGCGTCGGTGGTGATTGTGTTTTTGTGTGCTTGTTTTCTTTTGCTTTTTGTTGCGAAGGTATCTTTATCCTTTGTTTTCTTGGGTATAGTTATTGTCATTGGGTTGGAGTTTTCTACTAGTAACTTCTGTAGGGCTGGGTTGCTGTGTATGTACTGTTTCAATTTAGTTATCTCTTGGAATATTTTGTTTTCTCCATCTATGTTGCTTGAAAGTTTTGCTGGGTATAGTAATCTTATCTGTGGTCTATGTGTGTCTGCATGATATCTTCCCAAGCTTTTTTGGCTTTCATAGTCTCTTTAGAGAAGTCAAGTGTGATTCTGATATGTCTGATTTTTATATGTTACTTGGCATTTTTCTCCCTTGCCACTTTTAATATTTTTTTTATTGTTCTGCAGATTTGATTTGATTATTTGATTATTGTGTGGAGAGGGGAGTTTTTTTTTTTTTTTTTTCTAGTCTGGTCCAATGCAAACCTATTGTATGTTTAATGGCATCTCTTTCTTAAGGTTGTGGAATTTTTCTTCTATGACTTTCTCAGATTTTTTTCTGGGCCTTGGAGCCCAGAATCTTCCTTTTTGTCTATTCCAATTATTACTAAGTTTCTTCTTTTCATAGTGTCCTTGATTTCTTGGATATTTGTGTGAGGAACTTTTCCATTTTTATGTTTTCTTTGAGATATGTATCAATTTCAGCAATTGTATCTTCAGCACCTGAGTTCTCTCCTCCATCTTTTGTATTCTGTTGGTGATGTTTCCCTTTGTAGTTCCTGATCTCTCCTGTAAGTTTTCCAATTCTATAATTTTCTGTTTGTGTTTTCTTTATTATAATTCATTTTTCATGTCTTGAAAGAGTTTAGTCATTTCGTTCCCGTTTGATTGTGGATTCCTGTCTCTCCATGATGACCTCTATTTGTTTATTCGTTTCCTCTTTATGTGCCTGTAATAATTACATAATCATATATTTAAGATCATGTTCCTGTGTTTCAGCTGCATTAGAATATCCATTGATTTGGGGGGATTGTGGTGAAGCTATGATATCTTGATTTTTGTTGGTTGTATTCTTACGCCTGCCTCTAGCAATTTGGTTTTTTGTAGGCTTGACTGTTCCTGGAGCCAGCACTGCAGACTGGGTCCACCTGCCTCTGGATACTGGAATAGTCTATAGGAAGATGAGAGAGGTACAGGGGCTCAAGAATGGGTGCTGAAGTTTCAGTTGCAGCTAAGGAATCAAGGGTGTTCTGCTGAGTTCACTGTCTCTCCTGGCTCATTGTGACTCAGGAAGACCGGACAGCTGGGGCACAGGTGGACAGATCTCCAAGGCAGAGCTGCACCAGTGCCCTACAGGGTTCCTTGAGATGGTGAATAATAACGATTGGATCCCATGCCAACTCAGGTCCAATGGGTTCTCTGTCTCTCCTGGGCTTGCTCTTTCTGACCCAGATGGGCTAGAAAGCTGGGAAATAGGCAGAAAGATCTCAGAGCCTATAGCTCCTCCAATACCCCACAGTCCTCAGGATGGTGGACAATGGTACTTTGATCCCTTGTCCAACCTACCTCTGTTGGATTTACTGTCTCTACTAGCTCATTGTTTGTGACCCATGTACACCAGTAGCTGGGGCACAGGTAGAAAGATCTCTGAGCTTAAAGCTGCTGCACTGCCCACAAGCTTTCTTAAGTTGGTAGACAATGGCATTTGGGTCCCTTGCCTGGCTTAGCTCTGCTGGGTTCATTTGTTGTGCTGAGCTTATTGTTTCTGACATAGTATGCCAGGCAGCTTCAGAACAGGCAGAAAGTATCTGACCCTAGAGTATCTCCAGTGTCCCACAGGGCTCCTTGCAGAGGAGGGCAATGGAACTCGGGTCCCTTGCCTAGCTCAGCTCTTCTGTGTTCTCAGTGCTGGGCTCTGTTTCTGGTCCAGGTGGGCCAGGCAGCTGGGGAGAGGGCAGAATGGAGCCACGCCTTTTCAACAATATCAGAAGTTATCCCCTCCACATGATGGTGCTAGTGAGCACCACTAGCTGTTGTGAAAAGGAAGGTGTCTACAGGACAGTGTGAGTGGGCTCCCAGGTTTGGAACCAGGAGCTGCTGGTACCCAGAATGTGTTCACAGGACTGTGAGAGTGGCACCCAGGCTTAGCACTTCACCCTTAGAACAGGAATGTATTTACTCCAAGGACACTGAGAATGAGCACCCAAGGTCCAAGCTGTAAACCACCAGCACCAGAAAGGTATCCACTGAAGGTGGGCTTGGGTGAGCGGCCTAGGGATGTGGCAATGTTGTGCAAAAGCCCTGGAATTTTCTTGGCATTAGCTGGGTGGCCTGAAGATGGGCCCTTGCCTAGATCTGTGGATTCTCCTCTCACCTGAGAAACACAGGGTGTTAGTGTCTACAGGATGGTCTGCTGGTCACACGGCTCTCACTGCAGAGCTGCTATTCAGATACCTTAGGTGGTAGCCGCGGCCATCTTCAACATTCCATTCTTAACTCATCTTCTTTTGTTCTACTTGAGATAATAGCAAAAACCAAGTGTTTTTTTGGGTTTTATTCCACAGAGAAATTATTTATACAATCAGTTATATCTATAGCATCATGCTTTAGATGGAGTTACAGGCTATTATGAGCAGTTTGAAATATAAGCTGGGAAATGAATTCTGCAAGCGGGGCACTAGCTTTTAAACAGTGAATCCTCTCTCTAGTCACAGTTTTGTGTATTTCTAAGTTTAAGTTTAGGAAAAGAAAACAAAGCCCAGAAAGAGCAAAAACAATCAAGATCTGGAAATATAATAAAAATGAATGGTGACTATTAATCAACCATTAATCATGATAAAATAATCATAAGAAAATATTAAAGGAAATGTTTCATTAACATTACTATCTATTTATCTTCAATGTATAGCTCTGAGTTTTAGCTCAATAAAGAAATCAAAAACGTATAAAACTATACTAACCAGTTTTGGTTTCCAAAGTGTAGCCCACCTATCACTGACTTATCATTATCTTAGGTGGAGTCTATTCTGTAAAGTGATATGACAAGATATCAGAACTTGAATTATGAAATTCCTTCCAGATAAACTAGTTACTTTTTTCACTGAACCAAATCCTCAACATGATCTTTTTTTAGTATGTGATTTCTTTAGTATTCCAACTTACTAAGGAACATTGTTTCTATGCTCTAATAGATTAAAGGGTAAACAACAGAGTAACTATTGGCAATATGTTCACTCCTGCTATAAAAGACACATGACCAATATTGAGCTTTTTTATTTGTATGGCAGTAATTCATTTTTTTTATTGTTTTAATTTTTTATTTTTATTTACAATTTTTTTCTTTATTAATTACACTTTATTCACTTTGTATCCCCCCTTTATTCACTCTTTCTCCCTCCTCCCGTCCCAATCCCTCCCTTCCTCCACATCTGCATTCATGCCCCTCCCAAGTCCACTGATAAGGGAGGATTTATTTTCCTTCCTTCTGATCCTTGTCAATTAGGTCTCATCAGGAGTGGCTGCATTGTCTTCTTCTGTGGCCTGGTAATGCTGCTTTCCCCTCAGGGGGAGGTAATTAAAGAGCAGGCCAATCAGTTCATGTCAGAGACAGTCCCTGTTCCTATTACAATGGAACCCACTTGGGTACTGAACTGCCATGGGCTACATGTGTGCAGGGGTCTTAGGTTATCTCCATGTATAGTCCTTGGTTGGAATATCAGTCTCAGGAAAGACCCCTGTGCTCATATTTTTTGGTTCTGTTGTTCTCCTTGTGTATGTACACAGCTAGAAGACAAAATCACTAGTAGAAAAGAAAAAGTTTGTTTCTCAAACTTGGAAGAGTAAGTTATTGTGATAATTTTTGGGTAAAGGGAGAATATACTTTGCCACAGAGAGTAGGACTCCTGACCTTTATGCCTGCCACATTTTGAATTCCCACTGCTTAAACTTCTCAGTGTTTACAACTACCTTTTTTTTTTCCATTGCACTTTTGTCTCTTTTCTAACCTGATACTGTAGGAGGGTGTTTTTAGCATTGCTGGTTTGTTCTTGTTCACTGTTTTCATGTCCCTAGAGAATAACAGTTTTAGACAATAGGTCCTTCTTTAGATGTTGTGAGTGATTCTTTTCCAGGCCTAGCTTTCTATGCGGACTCAGAATCAAATCTGTGTATAAATTTCAGACTTGAAATATATATGTTTTCTCTATAGATAAGACCAATATCCTGAAAGTTGTCTTCTGTTTGTGGCTTTTCTTTGTATTAATGAGAAGCAAGGATGAAATGGGAAATTGTTTCTTTTAATTGTGTTGAATTTGTTTCGCTATGCCTTTTAGTTACCTGCTCACATTTTCCTTGAATCCCAATATTCTTACTCTCTTCCTTTGGAATATGGCTTTTGTTAACCAGAGACTGCTCATGCACAGATTCACAAGGAGGAATTATATAATCTGCTTTCTTATGCCAGAATATGAAGAGCAGAACCTAAAGGACAGCTATCATTTCTCAGGCTGTCATAGTCTCACATGTGAATTCTAAATGTTTGAATGTGGATTCCGTGGTTTGCATCTTGGTGAGAGAGAGTCTAAATGAACCAGGCGGGAAGTGAAATGGTAGAGAAGGTTGATTACCTGCAGCATGCAGGGAAGGCGGCAGAGGTACTCCAAATTCAATGCTCCATTCCCTGCGGCACCTGCGGAAAAGAAGCCTGCACATTTACTCATAGTTACACCAGAAAGCACATTAGAGCTAGATATTATTCTGAGAATACACAGAAGACATAATTGTTCAAGAGACCATGATAGAAAAGGAGTGCTTAGCTTAAAACAACATATTACATGCTTCAAATATTAAAAGTGTGCACAAGAACTCGCTAGTATGCTCATTTTACAGCTAAGCACAGCATACAGGAATAGCCAGCATCCAGGTATGACAAGTTTCCCTAACACTGGAGTTTTAGATGCAAAACCAAAACCAAAAACCCAACCAAACAAACAAAAAAAAAATTAATACTTTCAACGTGTTATTTGCCGCTACATTTGAGTAGCTGATTTATCACTACCAGTGCATTTATGGTTTACTAAATGGGGAGAGATAGAAGCTGTTCCCTCTAACCTTTGTACTTAATCATTTCCTGTGTCTGCCATGAGGAACATTCACTAAAACAAAAGTTTCTTAACATTCTTCATCTCCTATTCTCCGATAGCATCATCTGCTCCAGCTAATGACCTTTTCTTCTTTCAAATGTTTTTAGTCAATATTATAGATAAAATTTTCTGTATTTTCTATCTTATACCTGAAGTGTACAAAGAAAATTCTCAGATTTCCTACTACTTTTTCACTCTACAACCATACAGTCTCTTGTCAGGGTCTCCTACTCTTCAGATATGTTATTTATATAATCAGACCAAATATTGTTGAGCTATCCTTAATATTATATACTTTCTTCACATTCTACATATAGTCTTTCATCAAAGTATGTTAAATTATATGATGGTCAAAATCTCCACCTGCTTTATTTCTCTTTCACCTGTCTCATTTTTATCTCTTATTGAACATTGTTAAAAATCTTTTTTTCTTCTTGTTTTGCTTCTTTTTTTAACTTATTATCTATGTAGTGTACTTTTAGTAGGAGCAAGTCTGATGAACTCAGCATAGTCTTCACTGTACTGGTCTCATCTTTTTGAAAACATTCTAACATCCATGGTTCCCTTTAATCTATCTGACTCTCTTTTCTACAGTCATTTATTTACTCATTCTTGTATAGGTATAGTAAGAAAATACCTTGTTTAGAAACATATAGATTAGAACCTTCACTGCTAAGGATTAGTGTACAGGAAGGGCTCTGCATGCTACCAAAGACAAAATAAATGCCAGCCTGGATACAAACCTTCCTGTCTACAATGCTGACCTTCCTCTGAGATGTGTCATTGCAATATTGGCAGTAAGTTTACGGGAGTAACCAACCAATGTCTTGCTTGATTTAAGGCCCACTCTGTGGAAAGGAACTCATTCCCAGCTCTGCTGGGGTGGCTATGCATCGGAGGCCAAGGACCTGGAGGAAAACCAAATGCTATTGTTCTGCTAAACCTGTGGTTTGTGACCCCTTTGGGGGTTGAATAAACCTTTCAAGGGGTCGTATATCACATATCCTTGCATATTAGATATTTACATTATAATTCATAACAGTAGCAAACTACAGCTATGAAGTAGCAAAGAAAATAATTTTCTATTTGGTGGTCACCAAAACTTGAGGAACTGTACTAAATGCTCACAGCATTAGGAAGGTTGAGAACCACTGTGCTAAATGGACATAACAATAAAATGATCCATGCTAATGTATCAGTGCCTTTTCAGCCCTGAACAAAGAAGCTTCAACCCGCAGTAGATGGAAACAAATAGAGAGACCCACAACCAGACAATGTGTAGAGACTGAGAAAATTTGGAACACTCAGTATTGAATGGATGTCTCCATCAAATCCATTCCTCTCAGGGTTCAAGAAACCTTTCCAAAGAGGGTGAAAGGAGAATGGAAGATCCAGAAGGGTTGGAGAACTCCAAGGAAACAAGACCACCTTTTACACACAGCATGACTGACACACATATAAACTCAAAGGCTTTGATTGTTTGTTGGTGTGTTATGTGGGACATCATGTATTCCTCCTGAACTTATCTAAATTACGTGTTTTAATATTTTTTTTTATTTATTGTACTTTCCTAATTGTTACTTTCTCCCTTCCTTATGTCTCATATTCTTTAAGAATCACCTAGTCTTACTGCAACTTGATATGTAAGAGCTCATTGATATTCATGGGATGCCTCCCCTTTTCTGAAAAGATACAGAGTAGTGGTTGGGGGTGGGGAGGGCTGGGAGGAGAGGATGGAGGAGAAATTGCAGTTAGGATTTAAAGTAATAAGTAAATTAATACCAATAAAAAAAGATCCATTTGAGCCAAGCACAGTGGTGCACACCAGTAGTCCCAGCACTCTGTGAGGCAGAGGCATGCTGATCTTTGTGAGTTCGAGGCCAGCCTGGTCTAAAAACTGAGTCCAAAACAGCCAAGGATACACAGAGAAGCCCTGTCTTGAAAAACAAAAACAAACAAACAAACAAAAAAGATTCAGGTATAAGACATTTTCTCAGTGATTGATGGGTGAGGTCCCAGGCCATTGTGGGTGGTGCCATTCCTGGGCTGGGGTCCTGGGTTCTACAAGAAGGCAGACTGAGCAATCCATGGGAAGCTAGCCAGTAAGCAGCATCCTTCCATTGCCTCTGCATCACCTCCTATTTTCTGGATCCTTCCTTGTTTGAGTTCCTACCCTGAATTCTTTCAGTGATGAAGAGTGAATAAACCCTTCCCCCACCCCTCAAAAAAAATCTTCACTGTTGCCAGCTGGTGTTAATATTCTGGCTTGACTTGTATTTGTCCTAAAAGTTTCTTATTGCATAATGAATTTTAAAAATTGGCTTTGCAGGATATAGTAATCCTATGTTTAATTTAGAGTTTTAAATACTATCAGTGATACTGCCTTGGGTTTGGGGAATCCATGCTATTTTTACATTTTTAGTTTTGTAACTTGGTTTCCAATGCAGGATTTATATTTATTTGTTGTTGTTTGTTGTTTCTTGTTCCTTTAGATTTCGGGAAATTTTATCCTACGAATACTTAGGTTGGATTTCTTGAAATGTTGACATTTTGACAGGAAGTAATCCCAGCAACAAAATGTAGTGAGGAGATAAATGATAGATCTCAAGATCAAATCATGAAAAGCCATCAAAAATAGCTAACAAATTCCACAGTTATGCTTAGTGAAATAATTCATCGAAATATCTAGTTTGTTTATGAAAAGACAGAAAATAAAGAATTTGGGTTTCTGGAGCACAATAAAATTCTATCTTTAAAAACTGACACAATTAAAACCATAGACTTATATTCTATATCCAATCTTTACATAATGTATGTAAGAAATTATCTGGCATATAACAGACAATGAAAACTGGAAGATAATAATAACCTCCCTTCTCCCTATGAGAAATTTCACCCTTAAGCTGGTCTATACCAAAGAGAAGGAGAAATTAGACTAAAGAAACATAGAGATTAATAAATATTTAGGCCATGATATTCTAATTTCTGAATTTTAAGGTTAGTAAATAAGTATTCATAATATTTAATATAACTATTTCCACGATGAACACACAAAATTGGTGATATTTTCCTAGGATTTTTATTTGGGATTATATAGTTACAACTACTTAATGACAAACAATATGAATTGATTATCCAGTGCAAACACATGAATTGAACATATGCTACAAAAGCATAGTATTATTATATGACATATTAACATATTATTTTCATTAATTAAAACTGAAATTTGAGATGCTAAGACTTTTATGACCTTTATCCTTTGTTAATTATGTCTTTATATTCTTTTTATAAAAGTTTAAAAAATACATCTTTAAGTTATTTCAACTGAAACAGAACTTAGACTAACAGAATGTCAAATATAAAGTATTTTCACTTATCAATATTCCAACACCTAAAAATGTTTTAGATTGTGCACTTCATATTCCTCTTAACATTTAAAATAGATATTCTGTCACTTCATCAGAAACATCCTTCTGTATAAAATGAGTTTACTTTATAAACTCATCATAAATCATAAAATACCTATGCTAAAAATTAATTCATAGTCAATGTACTTATTTTATTATGAGATATTAACAGTTCATGTAATCCAAAGTTTATACTTTTTATTAAAAAATCCACTGACTTTCTATGAAATAGAATAGCATGACATTTGAAAATAAGACTAATGTTGTATTTCTCTATAATAAAAGGTTATTTAAATAAGATTTATTGACTGGTAAATTGAACATGTTTTATCTTGTGGAAGTAAAACATAATTTACATAGACAAAGCAATGTGAGACCTTTCCAATTATGCGATTCTCATAAATTTAAATATTTAGAAATGAAAAGCAACACAGTTTCAATGTTTTATCGAGAAGTTACATTTATTCTATTAAATTTCTTTAGCTACATTTAATTTAAAATATGAATGTAAAATTTTGATCTTACAGTTGTCATGCACTCACAATTCTCTTAAAATTTAAATAATTTAATTTTATCTGTCCCTACCACTTTCCCCCACAGCTATCACAAGAACACAACAACATATTACATTTAATGCTTAGAAAACAAGAGCTACTGTTAATTTAGAGAGAGTTCTGTTGAATAGAATCTTATTATTTTTCTCAGTGCATCAGAATTGTCTTGAAAACTGGGAAGTGCAAAAATATTCTTTCCACTAACAACTCATATATAATCTTTAATTATTTGCAACTATCTAAAGTTTTAGGAATGTACACTGTTTTTTCTATATACTTGTTAATAACTTTTGTTCATTGACGAGTTCAGTAATGTATCTAATGCATTCTATTTAATAACTCACTTATCCCCTTTGATTTCTCTTCAACTCTACTCAGACCCTCTTCCATATAAATCACTTTTGAAAGTTAATGATTTTTTTTTTTACACCTTACTATGTCCTTTCATGTGAGCATGGATTAGGAACAAACTTGAGCCTGATGAACTATCAATGGGTACAAAACTGGATACTATTTGTCCTGTTGGCGGAGATTCATTTACTTTTTTTTAATAGTCAGCAGTCAATGGAAAACTTCCAAGAGCTCCTCACCAATCCATAGCTATAAATAGATTAGGTAAGTCTTGGATAGGCCCAATGTCACTCTGTGCAACTGCTATGAGTTCATGACTGTGTTGACCATCTCATGTATACAAGATGGCATTTCACAGCTATTTTCTTTGTCTTTTAGATTTTATATTTTTCCACAGCAAACACTGATCCACTTGTTAGTATCCTAAATGTTTTTGGAGATAAGCCCATGACTGTCATTTGGGAACCTACATTCTCTCTGTGCATGGTCCTTGGTTGGTGCATTGGTCTAGGCAGGGCCCCCGGGGCCTAGATTTGTTGGCTTTGTTTACTTCGTTGTTGAGCAACTGCCTGTTCACTCTGTGTCCTTCTATCCCCCTACTCTTTCCTAAGACTTCCTGTGCTCTGCCCAAATTTTGGCTGTGGGTGTCAGCATTTGCTTCAATATCCTGCTGAGCAGAGTCTTTCAGAGGACATCTGTGTTAGGCTTTCATCCTGTTCCAAATCTTCAACTGCTTCTAGTGTGTCTTCTATTTGCCCTTCTCAATGAAAATTCAGCATCCTCCCTAGGGTACTCCTTGTTACTTAACTTCTTTTTTTTTAATTAACTTTTTACATTTTTTAAATTTTTAATTATACTTTATTTACTTTGTATCCCATCTCTAGTTCACTCCCTCCTCCCCTCCCAGTGTCTTCCTTCCTCCCCCTTTTCCACACACACCCCTCCCCAAGTCCACTGGTTGGGGAGGGTTTCTTTTTCTTTCTTCTGATCCTAGTCTGTTAGGTCTCATCAAGAGTGGCTGCGTTGTTTTCTTCTGTGGACTGGTAAGGCTGCTCCCTCGCTCAGGGGATAGGTGATCAAAGAGCAGGTCAATCAGTTCATGTCAGAAGCAGTCCCTGTTCTCATTACTATGGAACCCACTTGGACACTGAACTGCCATGGGCTACATCTGTGCAGGTGTTCTAGGTTATCTCCATGCATAGTACTTGGTTAGAGTGTGAGTCTCATGAAAGATCTTTTATTGTAGAGGATTGTTTTAGCAATTCTCGGTTTCTTGTTATTCATACATGTTGAGAATTTTTCTTTCCGTGTCTGTAAAGATTTATGTTGGCAATTTGATGGGAATTGCATTAAATCTGTAGATTGCTTTTGGTAAGATGGCCATTTTTACTATGTTAATCCTGCCAAGCCATGAGCATGGGAGATCTTTCCTTCTTCTCATATCTTCCTCTAATTCTTTCTTCAGAGACTTGAAATTTTTTTCATACAAGTCTTTGACTTGCTTGGTTAGGGTTGCACCAAGGTACTTTATGTCATTTGTGGCTATTGTGAAGGGTGTTGTTTCTCTAATTTCTTTCTCAGCCATTTTGTCTTTTGTATATAGGAGGGCTACTGATTTTTTTTTTTTGAGTTAATTTTGAGTTAATCTGCCACTTTGCTGAAGGTGTTTATCAGTTGTAGGAGTTCCCTGGTAGAATTTTTGGGGTCACTGAGGTATACTATCATATCATCTGCAAATAGTGATACTTTGACTTCTTCCTTTCCAATTTGAATCCCCTTTAATCTCCTTCAATTGTCTTATTGCTCTAGCAAGGACTTCTAGAACTATGTTCAAGAGATATGGAGAGAGTGAACAGCCTTGTCTTGTGCCTGATGTCAGTGGGATTGCTTTAAATTTCTCTCCATTCAGTTTGATGTTGGCTATAGGCTTGCTGTATATCGCCTTTACTATGTTTAGATATGTGCCTTGTATCCCTGATCTCTCCAATACTTTAAACATGAATGGATGTTGGATTTTGTCAAATGCTTTTTCAGCATCTAGGGAGATTATCATGTGGGTTTTTTTCTTTCAGTTTGTTAATATGGTGTATCACATTGATGGATTTCAGTATATTGAACCATCCCTGCGTACCTGGGATGAGGCCTACTTGGTAATAGTGGATGATATCTTTGATCTGTTCTTGTATTCAGTTTGGAAGTATTTTGTTGATTATTTTTCATAAGGGAGATTGGCCTGAAATTCTCTTTCTTTGTTGGGTCTTTGTGAGGTTTAGGTAGCAAAGTGACTGTGGCTTCATAGAATGAGTTTGATAATGTTTCTTCTGTTTCCATTTTGTGGAATAGTATGAAAAGAATTGGAGTTAGCTCTTTTTTGAAAGTCTGGTAGTATTCTAAGCTGAAACCATCTAGTCCTGGTTTTTTTTTTTTTTTTTTTGTTTTGTTTTTTTGCATGGCAGAATTTGGTGACTGCTTCTATTTCCTTAGAGGATATAGGACTATTTAATTGATTTACCTGGTCTTGATTCAGCTTTGCTAAGTGGAATCTCGATAAGAAAATTGTCCATTTCATTTATATTTTCAAATTTTGTGGCATATAGACTTTTGAAGTAAGTCCTAATGATTGTTTGGATTTCCTCAGTGTCTGTAGTTATGTCCCCCTTTTCATTTCTGATTTTGTTGATTTGGATAGTGTCTCTTTGCCATTTAGTTAGTTTGGCTAAGGGTTTGTCTATCTTATCATATGCAAATAGTGATACTTTGACTTCTTCCTTTCCAATCTGTACCCCCTTTATCTCCTTCAATTGTCTCCTTTGTGACTTAGGTGTGTTTCTTGTATGCAACATGTTGTTGGGTCTTGTTTATATATCCATTCTGTTAGTCTGTGTCTTTTTATTGGATAGTTGAGTCCATTGATGTTAAGGGAGATTAATGACCAGTGGCCGTTAGATGCTTTGATTTTGCTGTTAGTTATGGTAGTGTGTTTGTGTGTTTGGCTACTTTTGGTTTTGCTGTAGTGAGGTTATTTGTTTCCTGTGTTTTCCTGAATGTATTTAGTTTCCCTGTGTTCTATTTTTCCTTCTAGTATCTTCTATAATGCTGGATTTGTGGGTAGATATTTTTTGAATTTTTTTTTGTCATTGACTATCTTGTTGATTTTCTCAAAGAACCAGCTCTTGGTTTCATTGATTCTTTGAATTGTATTAATTCTTTCTAATTTATTGATTTCAGCCTGAGTTTGATTATTTCCAGCCATCTACTCCTCTTTGGTGTGTCTGTTTCTTTTTCTTTTTTTCTAGAGATTTTAGGTGAGCCATTAAGTCGCTTGTATGAGAGGTTTCAAATTTCTTCTTGAAGGCACTTAGTGCTATGAACTTTCCTCTTAGCGCTGCTTTCATTGTGTCTCATAAGTTTGGGTATGTTGTGCCTTCATTTTCATTGAATTCTAGGAATACTTTGATTCTTTCTCATTTCTTCCCTGACCCAACTTTCATTGAGTAGCAAGTTGTTTAGTTTCCATGTGTGTGTAGGATTTTTGCTATTTCTGTTGTTGTTGAAGTCCAGTTTTAGTCCATGGTGGTCAGATAGGATACATGGGATAATTTCAAACTTTTTGTATCTGTTGAGACTTGTTTTGTGACCAACTATATGGTCTATTTTGTAGAAGGTTCCATGAGGTGCTGAGAAGAAGGTAAATTCTTTTGTGTTTGGGTGAAAGTTTCTGTAGACATCTTTTAGGTCCATTTGATTCATGACCTCTGTTAGAATCATTGTTTCTTTGTTTAACTTCTGGTTTGTTGACCTGTCCTTTGTTGAAAGTGGGGTGTTGAAGTCTCCCACTATTAATGTGTGAGGATCTATGTGTGGTTTTAGTTTTATTAATGTTTCTTTTTACAAATGCATGTGCTCTTGTGTTTGGGGCATATATGTTCAGAATTGTGGTGTCTTCTTGGTGGAGTTTTCCTTTGATGAGCATGAAATGACCTTCCCTATCCTTTTGATTAATTTTGGTTGAAAGTCTATTTTATTAGATATTAGAATGGCTACTCCTTCTTGCTTCTTGGGTCTGTTTGCTTGGAAAACCGTCTTCCAGCCCTTTACTCTCAGGTAATGTCTATCTTTGTGACTTAGGTGTGTTTCTTGTATGCAACATATTGTTGGGTTTTGTTTATGTATCCATTCTGTTAGTCTGTGTCTTTTTATTGGATAGTTGAGTCCATTAATGTTAAGGGAGATTAATGACCAGTGGCTGTTAGATGCTTTGATTTTGCTGTTGGTTATGGTAGTGTGTTTGTGTGTTTGGCTACTTTTGGTTTTGCTATAGTGAGCTATATATTTGTTTCCTGTGTTTTCCTGAATGTATTTAGTTTTCCTGGGTTCTATTTTTCCTTTTAGTATCTTCTGTAATTCTGGATTTGTGGGTAAGTATTTTTGAATTTGTTTTTGTCATTCAATATCTTGTTTTTTTTCCATGACTGAGAGTTTTGCTGGATATAATAGTCTGGGCTGACATCTGTGTTCTCTTAGAGTCTGCATTATATCATTCCAGGTCCTTCTTGCTTTCATAGTCTCTGTTGAGAAATCAGGTGTGATTCTGATGGGTTTGCCATTATATGTTACTTTGCCTTTTCCTTTATTTTTTAAATATTAGTTAAAGTTTATTAACTTTGTATCCCAGCTGTAGCCTGCTCCCTCATTCCCTTTCAATAACACCCTCCCTCCCTCATCTCCTCCCTGCCCCTTTTCAAGTTTACTAATAAGGGAGGTCCTCCTCCCCTTCCATCTGATCCTAGCTTATCAGGTTTCTTCAGGACTGGCTGTAATGTCCTCCTCTTTGGACTAGCAAGTTACTTAGCTTTTTTAAGTATGTGTTTTGTAGTATATTTATCCTGTATTATATGGCTAATATATGCTTATAAGTGAGTATATACCATGTTTGTCTTTCTAGGTCTGGGTTAACTCACTCAGGATGATCTTTTCCAAAAAAGATCATCCACCTGTTTGCCAGAAAATTTCATGATGTCCTTGTTTTTAGTAGATGAGCTGTATTCCATTGTGTAGGTGTAATCTGTTTCTTTATCCATTCTTTGGTTGAGGGAATCTGGGTTGTTTCCAGTTTCTGGCCTGCAGGCACTGATGTACCAAGTACCATGCTTAGAGAAAACCATCAAGATAACAGATAGAAAGTAACAGAGAGAGAGAGAGTGAGACATGTTAGAAACAAAGAAATAAGAGAGAACAATGAAGAATATGACAAAGGCATATTATATGCATGAAACTTTGAAATTATATGTAAAATTCAGAAGTATTGTATTGATATATTTTATTCAACAGAATAATAATCCTATCAAATAAAAAACATCTGTTTCAGGTATGAACACATGCTGATCAAAGAAATTCATAATGCTACTAAATAAAGTGCTTGGTGAAACCCTGATATACAATAAATACTCAAAAAACCATTAGATGTCTTTTCACTTGTTATATTCTGCATCAAATAAATAAAAAATGGTGTGGGTTACATAATAATGGGAAGAGGGACTGCCTCTGACATAATCTGATTGGCCTGCTCGTTGATCACCTCCTCCTGAGGGGGGAGCAGCCTTACCAGCCACAGTAGAGGACAATGCAGCCACTTTTGATGAGAACTGATAGACTAAGAGCAGAAAAGAGAGGAGAACCTCCCCTATCAGTGGACTTGGGGAGGGGCATGCATTCAGAAAGGGGAGGAAGGGTGGGCTCGGGGGGGGGAGGAGGGAGGGGCTTATGGGGGGATACAAAATGAATAAAGTGTAATTAATAAAAAAATGGTGTTCTAATCAGCCCATGTTCATTTCAATATTCCTATATTTACAATGTGTAGTGAAAGTTTTGGTGGTGTTGTGTGGATATGTTTTTTTTGTAGTTACAAGTACAGAAATGTTTTGTCCTAGCTGATAGCAGCTTCATGAGAGGCACATGATCTTTCTCAGCTGATAATGAGGGGCAAGAGATCCTTGTCAATAGGAAAATGTCTCATGCAGGCAGCATGTTTTTGGCCAGTTGAAAAACATCTTTATGTGGACTATAAGAAGGTATAAATAGGGGGAAAAAGGGGAAAGGTTTACTTTTCATCACAATGTTTGCACCACTTTGCTTCACTTCAAGATGCTCCTTTCAAGAGAGAAAGACTCCAGGGAATGGTGAGTGGTTGCTCCTACTATTTTCTGTTTTCTGTTTGACTAGACTGCTGGAATCCAGAATACTCAGATTGGTATTTCCACCAAGAACCCAATGACCCTAATCAGCAGGAAGTAGTTAATGAGGTCTATATCCCTTATCCCTACTAACCTGCTTTCTCTCCTAACTAGAATTTGGGGGTTGGAAGGGTGGTAGAGGCATTTAAACACCTTAAGTAAAATAGTATGTTAAAATATCTAAGCCTACAGTAATGTTAATGTACTGGTGAGAGACCAAAGAATTAAAAATAAGTTTTTTGGCGGTATTGGTTTAAAGATTAAAGCACAAGCCTGAACAAAGGCCAGACCAGTGGAGACATGTCCAGCCACCTGAGGGGAAGAACCAGCCTTAGTGCAATTCTTTTTCTGCCCACTAGAGATACAATTGCTAGGAAACTGGCCCAGATCACCTCCTCCCCTAGGACAGGCAAACAAGAGAAGAAAGGTCACTAATGGTTTGAGGGCCTTCCTATAACCAATCAATTCAAAATGTATCATCCTCTTTTGCATTTCAACCAGTAGATGCTTGCCGGGTAGGAATTCTCTTGCTTTGGGTGCAGTAGGAGGGACTAGACTCTTTAAATCAACTACCTACCCTGAACACTAGGCTCTCTGCCTTCAACCACTTCATTGGTGAGGGTGTGTGAGCCCAAGCTGTAGCTTGTAATGAAAAGATCCTCATGTGTTTTGCAATGGACTCGACTCATGGTGGTCTTTTGAGATCTTGCAAATCTGGCACAACACTGGGAATCTAAACAGAAAGAGATCATTTAGCTTTAAGTTTTATAGCAAAATGAAAATAAAATTATTTTGCATGTAATGGTAAGCAAAGAAAAATATGTTTTGATTTTATATGATGGAAGAGTATGCAACAGAGTCCATGCCAGAGATAGTCCCCACTCTCTTTACTAGGGAACCCCCATGAAGAACAAACTGCCCATTGAGTATATATGTGTAGGGAGTCTAGGTCCAGTCCATGCATGGTTCTTGGTTGGTGCTTCAGTCTCTGCAGACCCCACTGGGTCCCAGTTAGTTGGTCTGTTGGTCTTCATATGGAGCTCCTATACTCTCCAGGTCTTCCTATACTTCTGCCCACTCTTCCACAACGTTTCCTGCACTCTGCCTTATGTTTGGCTGTGAGAATTGGCATCCCTTTCAATTAGTTGCTTTTTCAATCTGGAGCCTCTAAGAAGATAGCCATGCTAGACTCCTGTTTTCAAGTATAACAGAATGTCATTAATAGTTTCAGGAGTTGAGTCTTTCCCATTGGGTTGCATCTCAGGTTGGGCCAGGCATTGTTTGGACATTCCTTCTATCTTTAACACTGTAAACAGGGTAAATTTTAGTAGAAATTTCTGTGGGTGGGTTGGAGTCATGTCTAGTTAGAGGATGGCCTCTTCAGTCACCATTTTCCTGCTATTGGGTCTCAGCTAGAGTCACCCCCACATTCTTCCAGGAGCCTACCCTGTTGTAGGTCTCTAGATTCAGAGAAAAACTGGAATACTTTTTAACCTTCCTGTAAAAAGGATTTTGTTCTTTTTTATGTTTATATTTAATGGAAATGTAATCATTATACTTTATTATAGAATAAATGATGAAAGCTAAATTTCTATTCTGACATAGAAATAAAATGAACCCCCCCCAAAAAAATAAGAAGGAAAATATAGCAGAAAAGCTTAATTTATTTTCAGATATATCATATCTGAAAATATATCTGAAAATATATCTGAAGATATATCATATTCTATGATAGACATAGAATATCTGAAAAATGTTTATTATGAGAACCTGGTGGAGATAGGAACCTCACAAAAAGACCAACAGGGAAAACTAACCCTGTTACATGGGGTCTTTTAGAGACTGAGACATCAACATGCATGCATGATCTAGACCTAGGCCTCCTGCACACATGTAGCTGATGGGCAGCTGGGTCTTTATATGTTGTGCCTGGAGAGCAGAGGGTGGGCTGTTTGTAACATGGGCTCTATTGTCTGCTTTTAAGTCACCTCCCCCTATCAGGGCTGCCTTGTCTGGCCTCAGGGGATGAGGATATTCTTAGTCCTGATGTGACGTTGTGTTGGAGTTGATACAGGAGGAGGGGAATCTCCTTTACTGAGGAAAAGGGGAGAAGGGAAGGGGAAAGGAGTGAAGGCAGAGGACTGGGAGGAAAGGAGGAAAGATGCACCCTTCAGACATAAAGTAAATAAATAAAGAAAAAATATTTGTGGTATAATTTGGAAAAAAAAAAAAAGGATAATCCTTGTGTGGTGAATGCTTTCCGAACAATAGGCATATTATTACTTAACAAAATATACATAAATGTGTTCTATACAAGACATGATTCTATAAAAAGTATTGTGAACATTTAAATATCTGAGATTTTGATAGTGACATTCAGGTCACATTCTACCTCCTGCATAACTCTATGTCATTCATCTCATTGAGAGAGTCTGTCAACTTCAGTCAGAAAATATTCCTGGAACAAACAATTGTTGTGTAATAATTACAGCATCGTGGGCTTACCTTTTTTGTATGTTTAAAATATATTAATGGTGTTTTATTATTATATTATATATTATTAATTTTAGTGGTTAGTATGTTTGGTACTGCTCACATTAAATATCGACCTTCTGTTTAAATTTTTATTATAAGAGGAGCTGACTCAGTTTCATGAATCTTAATTGTCCACATGCATTTTAGCACAAATGAAAATGAATTAAAGAACTTTGGAAGGACTTGCTGATGCTATAGCAACCTATCTTGTCTATCATTACAAGAAAAGTGAAAACGTCCAAAAAGATTAGAAGGCAAAAAAGAGATGGAAAAGATAAATTTAGTCTTCTTTAGGCAACAAGAAATCTATGTAAAATGACTGGGTAAGAAAGACGTATAAAGTTGTAAAAGATAATTTTTCCTATTTGCCACCAAACCACAGCGTCTATAACAAGAGTTTACTCAAAATTTACTTGTGTTATCCACTAAAAGGTTCATTTACATTCTAAGAATATCTTATAAAATCTTTGTTGACTGAATAAATATTTGAATATGGCTCTCACTCTCACAATGCACCTGCTCCTTTTTCTTGCATGTGTCTAAGCAATCAGGTGATGAGTCCTTCTACCATAACTTGACATTTAATTCACTTTTACTAAATAAAAGCTTCCATAGGAATCCCTGAATTTATTATAATCACACGTGCAATTTAGGAAAGAGACTAAGATAAGATTCAGGCTGATTAATAGGCTATTTTAAAGTGCTGTTAGAAAAATCTGTTTCACTGAAAGGGTGTTGAATATTAACAGTAGTGTTCTTCCTTTGAAGTTTAATATTAAATAATTTGATTAAGATAAAATTTGTTGAGGTTACAATGAAACATTCAAAAATTTAGTTGATATTCCTAAAACTCTTTTATCTAACATTTGAGACTTTCCCTCCCCTGTCTTAGAGTTAATGGAACAAATTTATCTTCCTAAGACATTAACTTGGAATAATATTGAGAAATCTTTTTTAGTAGGGGAACAGTTAAAAAAGAAGGTACATTGTCTACTCATTATAGTACAAGGTATATGAAAATCTAATAAAAACTAATATTTAATTGCACATTTTTGTGATATTGGACACAAAATTTCAAAGTTGATGATGAAATGTTTGAACACAGATGGTGAAAGTTATTCTCACTGAAGTTTGTATATGAATCATAGTAAGGTAAGCAACTGAGTGGAATTAATACAAATAATTACATGATTGTAAGAGGTTGCATGAATTGCTTCTATTAAAAAGTAGACCAGCTTTGTGATTCTCTTTTTCTTATATTTAATTTTTGGAGAATTCAGACATGAATATGTCATCATCATTATCCTCCCACTCCAGCTTTTCTAAATTCTACATCACTTACTCCCAAAGGCATGACATTCTCTTAATTATTAATGATTAAGATGTATACAAACACACACACACACCACCGCCAACAACAACTGCAGCAACACAACAACTAAATCTGTTTAGATTTGCCCATATGTGTATGTGTCCTGGGCCAATTCTATGTGTTTGGGTTGGAGAAGTCATTTCTGAAGAAAATGGTTTTGTGTGTGTTTGTTTTTATTTTGAAATTTAATTTGAGGAAATTCTCTGGAAAAAAAATAACCTTATATATAATATATTACATATATTATCAGAATCACAATGATAGCCAAGCAGTAAAAACTGTAGTTTTGAAATAAAAATTTTGTATGATTTTAAGTACTATGTTAAAAAAATTATAAAATTGAAAATTATTGCTCTAATTCCTACTTACATTATAATAACATTTATTCTACAGAAGTCAGTCACAAGGTTTCAATAATTTAGAGGCCATTCATTAAGACTGTGCTACTATGTAAATATTGTGGAGAACATTAACAAAGAAAACAGGTGATGTTTCCGTTTTGCTCCTGAATTTTTTCACTCATAAAGTACTTGGTTGGATACTTCTACTGGATTATGCTATTAGTGGTGGGAAAAATGATCATGAGTGCACGTGTGCATACGTGGGGGACAGGGGTCACTATTGCTCCCATTTTCAATTACTATCCTCTATATATGTATCTCTGTGTGTGTGTGTATATATAATGTGTGTTTGTATATATATATACATATATATATATATATAATGTGTTATATATATATAATGTGTTATATATATGTATATGTATACACATATATACATATATGTGTGTGTATATACAAATACAGAGAGAGAGAAAGAGAGACTGAGTTCACTAGACCCAGAGTTTACTGACTAATTATAGTTTCTGGCCAGTTAGCCCCAAGGAAACTCCAGCTTTCACATCTTCAATACTAGAATTATAACATTGTCCTTGATTTTATGTTTTTAGTGTGATTGTTGGGTGTTACAACTCAAGACCTTACATGGCAAGCACTCTACCAACTGAGGTGTCTCCTTGATCTTCATACCCAAATTATTGAAACTTACAAACATATTTTAAGAACCAGAAATGTCTACCTAACTCAAAATTTGCTAATTATCTTGATCCATTTCAGAAGATCCCACTGAGCATGATGTGATCATTTCCTTTATCTCATTGCAAGATTAGACACTTACACTTGTAATCAAAGTACAAATGGCTTAAAACTTCTGTGCAGATCGAACGACTGTTTGTGCATTACCAAAGAAAGGACATCTTGTAAACAGGCTTAAATGAATCACTTGAAAAGGAATTAACACTTTATCTGTCATAAGCTTTAACTTGTCCATTCATGAACTAACATTTTAAATTTGTGGCATACTGGAGAATGAAAAATGTCATATATACATGTCATAGCAAGTATTCTGAGATATTTGATTTAACAAAAAGAAATATTACTTAGCTCATAGTTTGGGACTTTCTTGTCTAAGATCAGGTGAAATTGTTGCTTTAGATGTGATGATTGTTGCAATATACCAGAGGTTTAGCATGTTTGACTGGGAAATCAAGCATTTTCTTGGACATAAAACAAAAGAGAAAGCAGGAAGGGTCAGAGTCCCCCAGTACCATACACTTCCCCATGAGTTTAAACATTTCCTATTAGTTTCTATCTCCTAAAGGCTGCACATCTAAAAGATGGCAATAGATTTGAAATAGTGATGACATGGATGTCCAAGACTTAGTCACAGAAAGTACATCTGATTTAAGGAGGCTTTCACTGGTGCTGTTGTTACCTTATAAATATAATCTCTTTTTGATAGGTATAATGGAAGTATTTATATTAGCTTATTTTAATTCAATTTTGTTTGTATACTAGAATGCATAGTCTGAACTTGCCCAGTAGCAAGTTATAAATTATAATTTTATCAATTATAAAATAGTTTTCATTTCATACCAATTTTATATTAGGATAAAAGATACTTAATCTCTACTTCTGATTGTAAAAATTTTTCATTTAAATGGATATGAACTTATTTATCTCTATAGACTACCTGTATTTATCAACTATTCTAAAATTTTTTCTTCCTAAGAATGAATTATTAATTAGTTTAATAAGTCTGAATTTAAAAGATAAAGACAAAAGAGGGAAGAGATAATCAATAAATATTAACTTTTCAAATAAAAGTGAATGTTACTAACAACTTGTCTCCATTTCTGTTTAAAATGGATCATAGTTTGCTTGAGGACTGTCTCTGCTCTGACTTTTGAAATACATGAACACAAAAATCGTATCCAATTCTTATTCCCTCATCACTGAAACCATCACTCAACAATATCCACTTTCTGCTAATGACTTTTTTACCATCATTAAAACAAATCTATACTGAATTTTAATGAAGGTATTACCTTGACATTTTTCTGCAAAAAATAAACTTTCTGTATTTGAATTCTTGGCTCATTATCTACAATAATTCACACGATCCTTGTCCTTTAGCCAAGAATGGTGATCATTCAGGAATGAAGACAAGGTTATTTAAATAATAGTCTAACTTACAAAAGACAGGCCATGGCCAGACATGTTGGGAGTAAATTATACGTTCAGGATGAAAGAAAGCTTTTTCACATACTAAGACTCATAACCAAACCTTCGGCAGAAGGGGAATTAGTATGATGTGGAAAAAATAGGAGCTCCACAAAGACCAAATAGATCTGGGCACAGGGGTCTTTTCTGAGACAGCAACTCAATGGCAGGCTCTTTGACCTCCCTATCCCCCAAAGGAGGAACAGTCCTACTAGGCCACAGAGGAGGACTTTGCAGCCAGTCCTGAAGATACCTGATAAAACAGGTTCAGATGACAGGGGAGGAGGTCCTCCCCAATCAGTGGACTTGGAAAGGGGCAGGGAGGAGATGAGGGAGGGAGGGTGGAATTGCAAGTGAATAAGGGAGCAGGATACAGCTGGGATACAGATTACCCCTTCTTTCATGATTCCCTGCACTCTGCTAAAGGTTTGGTTATGAGTCTCAGCATCTGCTTTGATTCACTACATTTTATTAAAGTAATTAGTTATATTAATAAAATGTAACTAATAATAAAAAAATAAAATTAAAAAAAGAAAGAAAGCTTTTTTTAAAAAATTGTGTTTTGCTTTGTTTTGTTTGTTTCCATTAATTTCACTCCTCAACTTGGTTTGAAAATTACTTATAAGAACTCTGAATGATAGAATATCATTTTCAACTACATGTGCCTGGAAATGTGGTGATGTGTTGCCCCTGATATTGAGAACATTATTAAAACTAATTTGGAATGCATTTTATTATGTAAAATTATCTTCTTGAGGATACCCCTAATCCACTGGAAAGGATATCTTTGGTAATTCACTGTAAATTTATTGTCATAATTTCTTTTAGTTTGTTGGGATGACTTTCTCAGGTTTTCCTTGTTTTTAATTATCTCAGTTCTTTGTTGTTCTATGTTGAGGTAGGTTATCTCTAGGTAGCCAAAATAGCCCCAATTTCATGACTTTATAGCATCTGTGTTTCACATTCTTATTTTTTTAAATTTAATTTTTTATATTAATTATAGTTCATTCATTTTGTATCCCAGCTGTAGCCCCCACCCTCATTCCCTCCCAAACCCACCTTCCCTCCTTCATCTCCTCCCTGCCCCTTTCCAAGTCCACTGATAGTGGAGGTCCTCCTCCCCTTCCATCTGCTTATCAGGTATCTTCAGGACTGGCTACACTGTCTTCCTCTGTGGCCTAGCAAGGGTATTCTTCCCTCGGGGCGGTGGGGAGGTCAAAGAGCCAGCCATTGAGTTCATGTCAAAAATAGTCCCTTACTAGGGAACCCAATTAGATACTTAGCTACCATGGGCTATGTTTGAGCAGGGGTTCTAGATAAACAAGAAAGAGGACCCAGGGTAAGATGATCAATCCTCAGTTAGAAAGACAAATGGGATGGACATTGGAAGTAGGAGAAAACAAGAAACAGGACAGGAGCCTACTGTAGAGGCCTTCTAAAAGACTCAACCTAGCAGTGTATCAAAGCAGATGCTGAGACTCATAACTAAACCTTTGGCAGAGTGCAGGGAATCATGAAAGAAGGGGGAATTAGTATGACCTGGAGAGGACAGGAGCTCCACAGGGACCAAATATATCAGGACACAGGAGTCTTTCATGAGACTGTTTCTCCAAACAAAGACCGTGTATGCATATAACCTGCTAAAATATTTACACCTAAAGAACCTAAGCAAGAAGGAGAACTCTGGGTAAAATGATCAGTCCTCATTCAGAAAGACAAACTGGATGGACATTGGAAGGAGAAAACAGGAAACAGGACAGGAGCCTACCACACAGGGCCTCTGAAAGACTCTATCCAGCAGTATATCAAAGCAGATGCTGAGGCTCATAAGCAAACTTTAGGCAGAGTGCAGACAATCTTGTGTTTCCCATTCTTTTTTTATTATTTTTTATTAATTACAGTTTATTCACTTTGTATCCCCCCATAAGCCCCTCCCTTCTCCCCTCCCAGCTCCACCCTCCCTCCCTCTTCTTCTTGCTTGCCCCTCCCAAGTCCACTGATAGGGGAGGTCCTCCTCTCCTTCCTTCTGATCTTAGTCATTCTTAAATTACAAGTATCCACCAACATTCATTGATGTTATGGCATACCTAAAGAGAATCATCCAGTTTTTTTGAAGGTGCTTCTTACATTGTGCATATATATACACCTTTATTTTCAATTTAATTGAGTTATAATCTCTCAGAAAGAAATGCTTCAGAAGAGAAAATCAATTTCTAACATACTGTATTCAAACCATAAAATTGTAAATGTGATTTATGATGACAGATGTTAACCTTTACCTACCAGCAAAGTATGTTTTGACCAAACCAAATAACTTTCTCCTTTTCATTTACATATTACATAGTGTGTAGGAACCCAATTTAAAATAAACTATATAGGTATGAGAATTAACTTTCTTATTCTTGAAGATGATATAGCTATATTTTGTGTTGCGTGCATTCAATGCTCCTTTAAACCACTCTGAACTTCATCTTTATTGGAGTGCTTCAATAGCTAATGTAGAATGTTGGTATTCAGTGACAGACAAATAAAGAAAATAGAATAAATAAATGTAATTGAGCACTATCTACAATAAACTAGAATGAAATCAGAATCTAGTAGCAATATGAATGGAACTGTAGAAAATAATGCAAAGTGGCAAATTAAGACACAAGAAAATAAATATCACCTGTCAATGGAAGCTAGAAATGTTACTGACATAGAAAGTAGAGTAGTGGTTTCAAGATGCTGAGAATTGTACATATGTGAAGGAAATGTTTGAATAGATGATTGTTCATGGGTACATGGATATAAGAAAACTTCTGTTGATTTATGGAAGCATGGATTACCTATAGGTGACAACTAATATGTGTCAAAATAATGAAGAGAAAAATATGAAAGTTTCCAAAATAAAAAAGTGATACTTGTGGTAGCCTAATATTTTTGTCTTTTTAAAAATTAAAAAAGGTGTGTCCATCTAAGATATTCATTGCTGTCAGAACAAGTGTGAAAATTAATCATTGCCTCAACTTTGTAAATTCTACAAACATTTGTGTGCAGTGGGTGGTGAAAGGTGTTCATTAGTAAGTAATAAAGTTATTTACTTCTAATCAAGTCAGAAGTTTTGCCATGGTTTAATAGTGCATCTCCTATGTGCATATATGAACATGTGTTGTTTTGTGTATGCCAGCAGTGTGTGTGTGTGTGTGTGTGTGTGTGTGTGTGTTCATAAGTGTGTGTT
This sequence comes from Psammomys obesus, assembly GCF_907164565.1. Taxonomy (NCBI): domain Eukaryota; kingdom Metazoa; phylum Chordata; class Mammalia; order Rodentia; family Muridae; genus Psammomys; species Psammomys obesus. The sequence continues at coordinate 30,571,186 of NW_026596079.1, read as the reverse complement.
CACCAGTTTGAGCCCATATGGACAATGGAGGTTGACATTGTGATACCTTTCCCTTTTGGGAGCTTTGTTTTATTGCCACCTTGCGGAGCCCAAATTTTATCAAGACTGGTTGATTATAAGCACCTAGTTATCTGTCTGTCTCTAGGCCACAGTGCTAGGGTTATAAGTACAAGTTGCAACACTTTTTCTTTCTTTTGAATGTAACAGTATGTGATTATACTTTGTGATTATATATGTTGAGGCTGGAGTTGCATCACTTTATATCATTTTCTTGCATACTGTTTGAGATAAAGTTTATCACTGAATTTGCTGCTCAGCAATTTGGCCTAGGAGCCAGTGAGTGAGCTCCGGGCATTCTTGTCTTTGCCTCATACCATCACTCCTGGCTCCTAGGCGATGCTAAGGATTCATAATCATGTCTTCATATTTTGATAGCAATTTTGTTAGTAACTAAATCACTTCCCAAGCCAATAATATTTTCACTGTGAATTTTGGATGATATTCATCAAAATGACATGAAACTATTTCTTTTTAAAGTTGTTTTTTAGTTTACGTATTAGTTATGGACTTAAGCATACTCTATTTCCTTGTATGATATATGGTTTACATTTTATTGTAAATTTTCAAATGATTCATAATAACTAAAATTAAGCAACAGGTATACAATAGCTCATTTTATTCCATAGTCATCTTTATATTCACTCACTGTCATTGGGTTTTTTAATGAGGATGAACTATTTTCTATTTCTGATATTGGTAATCTCGAATTTTTTTTTTTTAGATGTTCTGGTGAGAGTTTTATCAACTTAATTAACTTTTTCTTTTTTTAATATTTTTTAATTTATTTTGTATAAGAGTGTTCGATCTACATTTACACCTGCATGACAGAAGAGGGCACCCGAATCCAGCATAGGTGGTTGTAAGCCACCGTGTGGTTGCTGGGAATTTACCTCAGGACCCCTGGAGGAACAAACAGTGCTCTTATCTGCTGACACATTTCTCCAGCCCCTGACTAATGTTTTCAAGTGACTAATACTTGGATTTTTGAAATTTTTTACCTTCTCTTTGCTTTCAAAATTTTCAAGTGCTCAATTTGGTTTTATTCATTGATTGATTGATTGATTGATGATTCAGTGGTTTACTAAGATATGGTTAAGACAGTTCCTGACTTTACAGAACAGTACAAATTTTGACTAAGTAATGATAGAATATTTTTGAGGCTCATAATTTGTTTGCAATTTGTCTATTCCATTCCACGTATTTTTCTTGATGTTTTTTGTATCCTGTAATTTCTTGTTTCATGGTTGTGGTGAAACTAATTTTGTAAAATAATTAGCAATTTCCAACCCCAATGATTTTTTTTTTCCTGAACTTTCCTATCCTCCCATCATTCCAATAATGATGGGACAATGATTCAACAATGTATCAGTTGAAACTATCATAGAGATTCTTATTTTTTCTTCTCTTTTCACATCTCATTGCATCTCCATTCCAGGTTCTCTCACTGACAGAGCTACAACGAATAACATGTACTGTCCTTTTATTGCTGTCACTACTTTGTCTCCAGAACTTAATTTTTATTTTTAGAAATTCTATCCTCCCGTTTTACATTAACCTCCTATTCTTATACAGATATGATTTACCTTTAAGTGTGTTCATGTATTCCTTGTAGTTACATTAAATCCCATGTCTGAAAATATCCAAATTTGTGTTCAACATATGATTTAGTTTTTCATTCAGGCCCTGTCTCTGAAGACTGACATTTTATTGCCTTTTGAAAAGACTTGGAAACTTAACCTATGTCTGATAATAGGAATTCACAGATTTTAAGCACCAAAAGAAGTATTGTTTAATGTTTATGTTAGCAGCAGAGAATTTGGGCTTCAGATCCTGCAGGTCTGTCTGTCTGTCTGTCTTCGTGTCTTCTTAGCTTCAAGTTTCACCACTTAGAGAGATCCTGTGCCTTGCATTGCCTCTTCTGTCATCACATTATTACATGTAGGTCAGGAATTAGTAGAAAAATCTCTAGTGTTATAACTTATGTTATCATACCAGTTGTTTAGTGTGCCTTTGATATTGACATATGTTTATTCATTTGGAAAGAAGGGTCACTTCTATCTCTGGTAAGGTCCCTCAGGACAATTTGTGTGTATATCTGGGTGGGTATCATCTTTAGGTTTTGTTTTGTTTTGTTTGGTGTGTATATATACATATACATTTGTATATGTAATTTTCCATTTATTAAAGTTGAAAGCAGATTTTCATATTAAGAAGGGGGATGTGCTTGCTCATTTTACATAGAGAAATATAGATCATAGCTGAATGTTTCTTTGATATTACAGGTCATACAGCATACTGAACCTTTTTTTTTTTTTTTTTTTTTTTTAGCACTGATGGATTTTTCATTTTGTTGTTGTCAGTGCTGAGAATGCCACCTTATACAAATATAGAATGTAAAATGGAGGATCTGTATCTAGGGCCATTTCAGAAACTGCTGGTTCTTCTGTCCTAATTCCAAGCCAAAACTCACTTAACAATTTTTATTATAATTTTCATTTATTTATGTGCTCTCCACAGCGCATGTGTGGAGGTCAGAAGACAACTGCTGGAAGCTGGTTCTCTCATTCTGCTGTGTGGATACAGGCATTCAACTCAGGTTGTGAGACCTGGCAGAGTTAGGGTCTAACTGATGAATCACTGATGTCTTAGCTCCATTTAATTAGTTTTTTAAAGTGAAACTCAAATGAGTGATTCAGAAATTAATCTTTTAAAATTAACATCCCAGTTATAAAAATTATAAATTAAATTTATTTGCTTGTTTCTAAGTTTAACTTACACATCTTTTTTAAATTTTTATTTTCTTTTATATATTAATTAGTTTATTTACTTTGTATCCCAGCTGTAGCCCCTTTCCTCATTTCCTCCCAATCCCACCCTCCTTCAATCATATCCTCCTATGCCCCTCTCCAAGAACACTAATAGAGGAGGTCCTCCTTCCCATCCATCTGACCCTATGTCTCAGGGTAAAATGTGAACTTGTTAGCCTTCTAAGTTGGGAAGCTAAATAAATTAAGTTGAATGTATATGTTTTAACAGTCTGCAGTTGTTAAATGGTTCAGAAACATATAGAAACATGAAAAAGTGACTTTCTTAGTGGTCAAACTTTGGAAGATAGTTGGATTCCCATCTTATTTACACGTTGCCTTAATTTACTAAAATATTGTCTAGCAATAAAAGCTAATAATAAAAAAAAACAAATGTGGACAAAGTTAAAGGAAGTGCAATCCTCTCCCTCAACACCTTTTGAAAGTACACACTGACTTTATCTCATTCTGGATTTCAGAAATTAATGCAATGCATAACTATGCCACCCATTTTAATACCTAAGGGCCTGGTGTTCCAGGGAAGTACATGTTTGTTGTGAGTCAGAATTGATTTTTCTCTCTAGTTTCCCAGGTGTCTCTTTAACTTGCAGTCTGAGGTCTCTGATGAGTTTTTAAAAAGTAATTGATTTTTAAAGTTGTGCATGTTTTCTAAACTTAAGGATGGTAGTAAACCATTTAAAACCTTGTAACGTGCCACAGATATGACGAAAACTGTCCAATTTTATTTTTGCAATAATATAATTCATAGTAAATTAATTATATCAAAATTTTGAAAACATATATATCTTTATTAATACTTTTAATCATACCTCTGTGCTTTTAAAGAAAAGGATACTGAAGTTCCAAGGATGATCTTCAAAAAAATAAAGAAGTACTTTGAAATTGCTAGATGAGTGCTACCATGCATTCATCTGCTGTTTTCTGCTTCTATTTTTTAATTTATATATTTTATGCATTTTATATTATGCTTGTAGCCTCATCCCTACTCCTCTCCTATTTTCACCATCCCTACCATCTACTTCTCCCTTTACCTATTTCTCAGGAAACAGGAGCTCCATTTTCCATCCACCCCAGCTCATCAAGTTACACCAGGACTGAGCATGTCGTCTTCCCCTGTGGCCTATAAAGGGAGTCTTGCCAGTGGGAAGTGATTAAAAAGCTAGTGAGTCCTTTTCTGATGCAGTCCCTAGTTCCCTCACTAGAGGACCCACATGAAGCCTAAGCTGTCCATCTGCTACATCTTTGTAGGGGGCCTAGGTCCAGTTCATTCACGGTCCTTGTTTGATGCTTCAGTCCCAGCAAGCCCCTCCCAATCCTGGTTAATTGGCCCTGTTGGTCAACTTGTGGAGTTTCTGTCACTTCCAGGTCCTTTTCTCTTTCCTCCCACTTTTCCACATGACTCTCTAATCTTTACCCAATTTTTGGCCTTGAGTCTCATCATCTCTTTTGAAGCACTGCTGGGTAGAATCTCTCAGAGGACAGCTCAGTCAGGTTTCTGTCTGCAAGCTTAGCATATTATTGTTCATAGTGTCAAGGGTTAGCACTCTCCCATAGTGTAAGTCTTTGATTGGGTCAGGCATTGATTGAGCATTCTTAATCTCTGCTCTATCTGTTCTATCTTTATTTCTGTACATCATGTAGGCAGGGTAAATTTGAGGTTGAAGTTTTTGTAGGTGGGTTAGAGTTTCCTTCCCTCTGCTAGGAGGCTAGTCTAGTTACAAGGTGTCCTCTTCAGTCTCTATGGCTTGAACTCCCCTCTTATTCTCTCAGGGGCCTACCTTGTCTTAGGTCTCCAGCTTGTCACAGAGATACCACCTCCCATTTTTTATCTTCTCTATAGATCTCTGTCTTCTTGCCCTCACTCTCCCCAAGTCTGATCTTCACTCCCTTAACTCTACGATACCTCTCCTACCTTGCCTCCTCTTTTCAGCCACTGGTTCTGTCTATTCAAGCTCCACATCAAGTGAGATTTATTCATTTTGTATTTTACTACTTACAATATCTGAATAGCTGCTACAAGGTCTTGCCACTGTGAATTCTCTACAATGGTAGACAGCAACCAAGTCCTGTGAACCAATAATCTTTCTTCTTTAATTTGACTTGTCAGATATTTTATCACAGCAAGCAATGAAAACAAGACACATTGTATGTCATTGATGAAAGAGACTATATTTAATTTTTATATCTATTATAATTTGTATTCATAAATATTTTTGAAATGATATTACATCTGATAATTTAAGACTTTCGCAAAATCATAACACTCAGAATAGATGGATTTAGTGCATTGAATCTCAACCTGTGGATTGCTGCCACTTTTGGATCGAATGACCCTTTCACAGGAGTTGCCTAAGGCCACCCTGCATATTAGGTATTTATTCTATGATTCATTACAGTTACAGTTACGATGTAGTAACAAAAATAACGTTACAGTTGTGGGTTAGCACAACATGTGTTAAGGGGTCACATCATTAAAAAGATTGGAAAGGCCTGGAGTGTGACATGTTTTGAATTCAAAGTTTAAGTATGTAAATGGGTGTTGCCTGCTCAGAATGAAGTTCAGATGAGCACATAGCATTTCATTAGGAGTGTTTTTGTCTTTACATAGGCATTTAATAATACATTTCATTCCATAAATAGGTGTGTATTTTCATATATTAAATTTATGCTTTCACTTTTAATGCTCTTAACCTTTTCATTTCAGTTAATAGTACAGTGAAAATAACTTTCTCTCAGAGAACAAGATGTTATGGTTTGTGAAAATACACAGGAATTACTCCAAATTTGTCAAGTCTAGCACCAGAAAGTGACTTCATATCTTTAATGTTATTTTGCCAACCTGATTGCTGTTAAAGATCTTGATATTGCCATGTCATTATGTATTTGAATGGGAACCTGCAATTACTAAAAAACACCTATATGTATGAAAGTAAGGTCAACTTTGATTTACAGTCCTCTAAGAGATGATATCCAAACAGAACAAAACAAGTTATAATAAGACAGAGCAAAAGCCATCTTAATTTGAAAGACATTAAACCTTCTAATATGATAAAACATGTCTATGAATATACCAATGAGTTCATTTCATATTAGACATTTTCGACTTCCAATAGTCTACCCTTAAGATAGGTTATTGTCTAATGGGGATACCTAAGTTTCCCTTTGCAAGTGGATGTCAATTTGAGGTATCTTCCATCCACTTACATCTCTGGGATTCCTCTGGCTTAAAACTGCAGGAACTGTGTATGCTTCCATCAGTACTTCTGTGTCTGGAAGAAAGTGTTTTTTTTTTTTTTTTTTTTTTTTTTTTTTTTTTTTTTTTTTTTTTTGTTGTTGTTGTTGTTGCTTACTGCCACCTTTAAAATTATTTATTTATTTATTTATTTATTTATTTATTTATTTATTTATTATGACAATTTATTAACTTTGTAGCCCAGATGTAGCCCCCTCTCTGTTCTCCTCCCAGTCCCATTCTCCCTCCCTCTTCTCCCCTAATGCCCCTCCTTTAGTCCACTGAGAAGGAAGTTCCTCCTCCACTTCTATCTGACCTTAGCCTATCAAGTCTCATCAGCTGCAGCCTCTTCCTCTTTGGCCTGGCAAGGTTGTATCCCCCAGGGGGAGGTGATCAAAGAGCCACTGAGTTCATGTCAGAAACAGGGCCTGGTCCCCTTATTAAGGTATTTACATGGTGACTGAGCTGCCTATGGACTACATCTCAGCAGGGGGTTCTAGGTCCTCTTCATGCATGTCCTTGGTTGGTCTATCACTCTCTGCAGGAACCATTGGTCCCAGATTTTTTAGCTATGTTGGTCTCCTTGTGGAGCTCTCGTCCCCACCAGGTCTTTCTGTCTCCCTTTTTTCCTTAAGATTCCCTGCACTCCATCAAAAATTTTGCTGTGAGTCTCAGCATCTGATTTGACACCTGCTGTGTAGAGTCTTTCAGAGGCCCTTTGTGATAGGTTCTTGTCCTGTTTTCTCCTGATTCCAATGTCTATTCTGTTTGCCCTTCTGAATAAGTATTAAGTCTCTTCCCTAAGGCCCTTCTTGTTGTTTAGCTTCTTTAGGGCTATAGATTTTAGTATGTTTATCCTATATGTCTAATATCCTCTTACAAAAAGAGTATATTTGTTGCTGGTGGATAGGTAAACTTGTACAACCACTTTGGAAATCAATCTGGCACTTTCTGAGTAAATTAGGAATAGTGTTACCTCAATATATAGCTATACCACTCCTAGGCATATATCTCAAATATGCTTAAATATACAAGGAGATTTGCTCAGTTATGTTTATATGAGCTCTATTAATAGTAGCCAGAATCTGGAAAGAACCTAGATGCTCCTCAACAGAGGAATGGATACAGAAATTGTGGTACATTTACACAATAGAATAAAAACAAGGGAATCATGATATCTGCAGGCAAATGGATGGAACTTGAAAAGATCAACCTGAGTGAGGTAACCTACAAAGAGAAGAAACTCTTTTCTTGGACTCATGCATTGAGAAAAGATTTACAGAAGCCCTAGACAGCCTCGGACTTACAGCATTTAGTACACTTCAGCAACCCCGCGCAGAGACTACACGTGTGATCTAATACATCCACCTCACTGTATAATCATTAATGGAATGAAAATTCAGCTGAACACCAACATAACAGCAGGTACTGGCTTAATGTGACAGTCTTTGATAGAAAAATTTAAAGCTCATATTAATTGATTATTTTCAGATCAGCTACTGTCCACATTGACTATATGAAGGCCACTAGTCATCTTGACAGACCACCTAAGAAACAATTCTCTGAGGATGTTTTTGAGTGATTATGTAGATTATTTTACTAAGGTTCGAAGACCTACCCTAACTGTGGAAGGAACATTTCATAAGTTTGAGTCTTCGGGTAAGGAAAACAGGGAAAGCAAGCAGAACAAAATAATAGTCACTACTATGTGAACGTAGACAAGATGTGACTAGATATTTCAAACTCTTGTAGACATGATGCCATTAATAAGGTCAGCCTTAAACGCTGAGCCAAAATAATTCCATGCTTAAGCTTGCTTTTCATTAGATATTTAGTCACAACAGTAAGACAAGTAAATCATGGAGACAATCAGATTATTTTTCCAAATTATAATTCATAGTGACATATATATGTATATGTGTGTGTTTTATGTACATGAAATGTTAAAAATTATTTATTAAAACATTTAGCTAATTATGAGAAACTGTAATGAACTAAGTGTATGTACATACAATTATATTCTTTTTTCCTTCTTGTAGCTACTTAAAATAATGAAATTAATAAAATGCTTAATGCAAAAATAGTATAACTAATAAAGTATTCAATATTTAATTCAGGTTATTAACCTGGGTAATATCCATTACATAGGTATGTTTATGTTTTTCTTTTTAAATTAATTAATGTATTTATTATTTATTACAATTTATTCACTTTGTATCAGTGCTGTAGCCTCCCTTTGTCTCTTCCCAGTCCTACTCACCCTCCCTCTTCTACCCCTATGCTCCTCCCCTAGTCCACTAATAGAGGAGGACCTCCTTCCCTGCTATCTGACCTTAGCCTATCAGGTCTCATCATGGCTTGCTGAACCATCTTCCTCTGTGGCCTGTCAAGGCTGCACCCCAGAAAGAGGTGATCAAAATATGTCCATTGATTTCATGATATAAACGGCTCCTGATATCCTTATTAGGGAAACGACTTGGAAACTGAGCTGCCATGGGCTTCATCTGAGCAGGGGTTCTCAGTCGTCGCCAGGCATGGTCCGTGGTTGGACAATCAGTCTCTGCAGGTCCCCCTGAGCCCAGTTTTTTTGGGTCCCTTGGTCTCCTTGTGGAGTTCCTCTCTGAGCCAGGTCTTTCTATCTCCCCCTTCTTACACAAGGTTCCCTGCACTCTGCCCAATATTTGGCTATGAGTCTCAACGTCTTCCATACCCTGATGGGTAGAGTCCTTCAGAGGACCCCTGTGGAAGGCTCCTGTCCTGTTTCCTGTATTCTCCTACTTCCAAAGTCTATCCTGTTTTCCCTTCTGAATGAGGTTTCAGCCTCTTCCCTAGGGTCTACCTTGTTGTTTAGCTTCTTTTTTTTTTTTTAACTTTTATTAATTACACTTTATTCATTTTGTATCCCCCCATAAGCCCCTCGACTCATCCCCTCCCGGTCCCACCCTCCCCCCCCCCTTTCTGCATGCATGCCCCTCTCCAAGTCCACTGATAGGGGAGGTCCTCCTCTCCTTCTTTCTGATCTTAGTCTATCAGTTTTCATCAGAAGTGGCTGCATTGTCAGGGTTCTAGGTTATCTCCATGGATAGTCCTTGGTTGGAGTATGAGTCTCTGGGAAGTTCCCTGTGTTCAAATTTTCTTGTTCTGTTGCTCTCCTTGTGGAGTTCCTGTCCTCTCCAGCTCTTACTATTCCCCGCTTCTTACATAAAATTCCATTCACTCTGCCAGTCAGTTGGCCATCAGGCTCAGCATCTGCTTTGACAGTCTGTTTAGCTTCTTTAGGAGTATAGATTTTAGCATGTTTATCCTATCTTACAGAGATAATAGCCACTTATAAGTAGGTATATACCTTGTGTGTCTTTCTGCTTACCTAACTCAAGATGATCTTTTCTAGTTCCATCCATTTGCTTGCAGTGCTCATGATTTCTTTGTTTTTAATTGCTGAGTAGTATTCCATTATGTAAATGTACCATAATATCTGTATCTATTCTTCAGTTGAGGGACATTTAAGTTGTTTCCTGATTCTCGCAATTCTGAATAAAGCTGCTATGGACATAGTTGAGCAAATGTCCTTATTATATGGTTGAGCATCTTTCAACCATACAATAACCAACAATTATGTTTTTTCAATAGTAACCAAACAAGTTGAACTTGTTCTAAAACATAGTCTAAATTCTCTTGAAGCTCCTACACATGTATTTTCTCTGTAGCTCTTACAACACTATTATTGTAATTTTACAGACTAAATTTATCTGTTTTAAATTTATTGACTCATAAATCTAAAAACAGAACTGTACTGCTAAAATATAAGTTAGATATTACAAAAGCTATAATAAATAAAAAGGCTTTTAAATTATATATTTATAAATATATATTGAAACATTCAAAATAAGGAGGAATGTAAAACTTTTTCTGGTAATAAAGAGAAAAAAGATAATATAAATAGAGCAATCTTAATTACTTGTAATTTAAGCAATATTTTGCAATGCACTATAATTGGAGCAAAGATAAAATTTGCTTAAATGTCATTTACATTAATTGTGGCAGCTTCACTTTAATTACTTTTGTAATGATAATTAAATATACTTTACTTTCCTGCCTATGCATTGTTCTCAGAGAGAAGATGTCTCCAAAAGCACTCAGAGATACTCATTTGCATGTATCCCAAAGTGGGAAGTATTCATATGCATATTAGTATTAATAAGGACATATTTTTAAATGGATGTTTTATTCACTTAATTGTGTAAGAGACTTTTTAATTTTTTGAATTACCATGAATGGCAAAATGTGTAAATTTTCTTTATGAATAAAGAACATGCAAAATACTAAAAACTCATTCAAAAGGTAAACAATAAATAAGCAACTCTTTGTGATAAAATTCCCATCCCGACAGTGAAAATTCTTCCAGACTCATTAAGTATATTATGTTATTTTTATTTGTACAGGGTTGACAGTTCTATGTCATTATATAAGATTTTTTTTTCGTATTTTATTTTTTTCTTATCAGTTACATTTTATTAACTATGTACCCCAGCCGTGTCCCGATCCCTCATTCCCTCCCAGTCCCTCCCTCCTCTCCACCCTGCCCCTTGCCAAGTCCACTGATAGGGGGGACCTCCTCCCCATTCATCTGATCCTGTTTTATCAGGTATCCTCAGGACTGGCTGCAAAGCTCTCCTCTGTGGCCTAACAGGACTGCTCCTCCCTTGGGGGATGGGGAGGCCAAAGAGCCAGCCATTGAGTTCCTGTTAGAAATAGTCCTTGTTCCCCTCACTATGGGAAACCAATTGGTTACTGAGCTACCACAGGTTACATCTGAGCAGAAGTTCTAGGTTACATTCATACATGGTCCTTGGTTGCACGTCAGTCTCAGAAAAGACCCTGTGCCCAGATATCTTTGGTCCTTGTGGAGCTCCTTTCCTCTCCAGGCCATACTAACTCCCCTTCTTTCTTATGATTCCCTGCACTCTGCCAAAGGTTTGGTCATTATATAAGATTATCTGTATAACATATACATTTAAATTTTATTCATTTAATTAAAGTTATAAATTTTATTTGTATTATATAAACTAAAAATACATACATTAGGTATTGATTTTTATTATAACAACATTGGATAAGGCCAGGGTTTATATTTTTCAATATGGTATTGAGTAAAAGAGAAAAAAGGCATCACACTTGGAAAGAAAGACTCAGTTGTTCTTGCTCACAATATACATTAATCTCTGTGTAAAATACCTGAAAACTAACACAGTAAAGTTCAATGTTATAAAATTAGCATGTGATACTCTTCTAATTTATTTTCAGTTCCAGCTGAATGAATTAAGGTTGTAAAACACAGGTACTGAAAATAACTGAGAAATGAAATTTGAATATACAGAGGAAGATGCCCTTGCTTATTGCTGGGAGCACTGGTATTCCTAACTCTGCTCTGTGAAAAGTGACTTACCATTGTGAATGGGAATATACAGTATTCACTTGAAAGGAGCTGGGAAATAGTACATTCTTGAAGCACATAAGAGTAACTGTGGCCCAGGGACACGAACATAGGTTACCTGCAATTTCATATTCTAGTGTGGAAGCACATGCATAGGTTTTGTTTTTTTAATATAGTAAAAACAATTTAAAAAGAAAACAAGAAAGAAAGAAGTCAAGATGTTTTTTTCAGATATATTGGTGGAAATATCAGAATAATGGGATACAGTAAAGAAGATAAACCATAGCTATAGAGCCTAGAAGCAATATTAAAACATTCTTAGTTTTTGGGTTAATGTAATCTAGTAGTCTTCTAAGTTAATATATTCCAGAGGTGCTTTGTGTCTTTCTCACCTACCCCACAGATGGCTGAACAAGGAAGAGGTACAAAGATGTATTATTATTATCGTTACTACCACGACTACTGGTGCTCCAAATAAATTGTGATTAGGCTCTAGACATGCAACCTTCCAAACTCAAGAGGTCATGAGGTCATTATAATTCTAATCCATCTACAAGTATTTCTAGGATTTTTAATCACACAGAAATTAAGCTGTATTATAGATATGATAATGTACATATTTGGTTATAAAATTTATCTGTTTCCAATTAAGTACTTGAATTACTAAAAGTAATTATGAGCAAAAGGAAAAAGCTGTAAGAATCTTACTACTTATCTTCAAAACATGAAAGCAAATTACAAGACATGAAAGAGCATGGAAGAACTAAAAAAAAAAAAAACCAAATTGTAGAAAGCATTTACAAGCAGTTCAACTGATGTAGTAATCATCGAAACTATGTAAAACACTGCTGGGGATTTAGCTCAGCTGCAGGTTACTTGCATAGAATATTCAAGGCCTATGTTAGATTAACTGAGTACTGTTCAGTGTAGAAGGGAAAGTAATGCCAAAACGTAACACTAACTTCACCCCTAAAATCTCATCAATAAAGCTGCCTAAACCTGCAAAACATTGTGACCAGCTGTGTCAAAGTCTCACGGTTATCTTTGTTTTTTTCTTTGTTATGATTGTATGTATAATGTTTTGTTTTTAGCTTTTGGCCTTTTTTGTTTGTATGTATGTATGTTTTTTTGTTTGTTTGTTTTGGTTTTGGAAAATGGGTTTCTCTGGGTAGTCCTGGCTGACATGGAACTCACTGTGTAAACCAGTCTGGCCTTGAACTCAGAGATGAGCCTGCCTCTCGTCACTCAAGTGCTAGGATTAAAGACATGCAATACCACTGCCTGTCCAAAATATAATAATTTTTAAAATAGCAAACAAATATTGTATCAAGTTTCACTTATACAGCTTTATATATTTATATTTTTGCTTTATTTGTTCCTAATAATTCAAATCAACTTGTTATTGTAGATATTCTAAGACAACGTTTGTGCTAATTTTACCAACAAATGGGCACACTAGACTGTATAAATTACCTTGTATGTTGGGAAAAGTTGCTTTTCTGTAACCTCGTTTAATGTCTATCACAACAGGGTGAGGGACATTCCTCCTCTTTTGAAGATTTCTGACAGTTTTCAAGCCACAGGCTGTAAACCATTAACACACACAGCATTCTGTCTTTGCTTTAGCTACTTTTATCTACTTACAGTTATGAGGTCAGTTAATTGACTTTTAAAACTGGAAATGTTAACGAAAATTACCTTAGCTGGAAAGGACATGATCCCTGCCTGCTTTTAAGTTTATTTATCATAGAGTTCTGATTACAAACAGCAGTTCATGCTGTTACTGTGAGAGACCACAAGGAAAGAGAAATCACTCACCACTGTGGGTGTGAGGAGAACTGAGAATCTCCTGCTTTGACTGCACTACTTTTCTGGCAAGTGAATGGAAATAAATTCAACTTCTGTACAAGGCAATGTGAATATTTCACACTCCATAATTGTAATACTAAGTAGTTTTATGACTCCAGCTATCATTTTTTTTCCCCTCAGTTGCAGTGACAAGGCAGACCAGCAAGTCTCTTATGCTGGGCATAATGTATATCTATACATTTCAGTATGTTTACTAATGATGTAATGTGCCCCCTAAGGCTTTTCAAAAACTAGTGTTCTGAAAAGGAGTTCAATATCTTCTATCATACTAAATATTGTTTTACTAACATGTATAAGAGAATGCAAGACATTGTTTTAGATCTATGGACAAAACCAATATCTATTGTGTGAGCTGACAAGTGTCTGCAATGCTTTTTACTCCATGAGAATATTTAAATTCATGTGTGTTAGTGTTTTAACTTTGCTATCTTTTTTTAACTGATCTTGTTCTAATTTTAGAGCATTGTTCTTTGTAGGTAATGAATGCATTTTACAGTAATGATACATACATGGAGTTACATTATTTTTCAATAAGTTTAACAACTAGCCCACCTCTTGAAAAACTGATTGAGATTGTTGTCATTATTTGAAAAGCATTATGGTCTATGTTTGAAAACTGTATACAATCAATCTGGAAATTACTACCCTTTTTTATTTTATGTATATGAGCACTCTGTTTTCATGCACACCAGAAGAAGAAATCAGATTCCATTGCAGATGGTTGTGAGCCATCATGTGATTGCTGGGAATTGAACTCAGGACCTCTGGAAGAGCAACAGTCAGTGCTCTCAACCGCTGAGCCATCTCTCCAGCCCCACTACCCTTTTTTTTAAAACCTTATTATGACCAAAATTTAGTGTAACTACAAAAATGACAAAGCTGGTGATTAATTTCTACTTTGAACTTAATTAACTGGAGAAAACTCTAGGAAATAGGTAACACATACTTAGAGGGAAGTCTGCAAAGGTGTTTCCAGACACATTTGGAACAGGAGTGCTTAGTCCTAGACAATGAGCTAATGCCTGCTGGGTTCCAAGACGGTAGAATTTTTATGACTTAATTGCTTCCCAAAGGTCATAATTCTTAATCCTGTTGCATGGAGTTACAGGAACACTATCATTTGAACAATAGTAGTTTCCCACAGGAGCGGAAAACTGACTTTTCTTTCTTCTCTTCTCTCAGAAGCAGCGTCTGATTGCTTGAGAAAAGGAAAATAATGGTTTTCCACAGAATTGTTGCTTTTGTTTTATTATTTTTCTCTTTTTGTTAATAATTTTAAAAATCATCTGTAATTTATTGTTTAAGAATTTCAAATATGCATGCAATGCCTTTTGATAAAAAATCTATCCTCTGGTCCCTTTCTTTCAAATTTTCCCATAAACCTTCACCAAATCTGTACAATTGTATACATAAAACTGTGCTTGTTTAATTTTGAACACTGATTCCAATTGGTTCTGCCAGTATGTTCATGGGTGTAGGACCCATCATTGTCTACTTATACCCAGCTGTATCCCTGAAAAAACTTGCTTCTCTTTCCCTAAGAAGTGACCAACTGCCAGAAGCTCCTCAGAAATTTTTCTGTAGCAGGGCTTGCTAGTTCTTATATTGTGGTAGTTTTAATGAAATGGCCTGCACAGGCTCACGTAGGTGAATGCTTAGTTTGTGAAACATAGTTGTCAATAGGAAGGAGTATAGGATATGACCTTGGTTGAGAGGGTGTCAGTGGGGGTGGGCTTAGAGATATTTAAAACCCAATGCCATGCACACTTAGTAATCTCTCGGTCTCTAACTCCTTATCTTTCTCTGTCCATGTCCCTGTCTTTGTCTCTTTATGACTTTGACTCTCTTTCTTTCTCTTTCTCTTTCTCTGACTCTGTCTCTCTCTCTCTCTGACTCAAAGCAGTAGTTTAGGTGAGGTAAGTGCTCGGTTATTGGGTTATTGCTCCAGCACCATACCCACTGTTGCCCAGCCTCCTGCCGTGATAGTCATCGGATCACCTTCTGAAACAGAAAGCAATCTCCACTAAATACTTTCTTTTATAAGTTGCCATAAAGACATTTGTTGTGTCTGAGGCTCTCAGGTATCATGAATTCTCATATTTGATCATGTACATACATAAAATATTTTTGACATATACATCACATACAATAAAATTTATTTTAAAATTTCATGACTAGGCCCTATAACTCAGTGGAAGAAGACATACCTAGCACTTTTTGAGGACAAATTTCATATTCTGTTTATAAAACGTTGGATAGTTTAGATCATTTAGTTTGTTCATAACATGAAAAACCTTTTCGTGTACAGTCGAAGATCATTTTCATAACTTCATTTATTGTGTTGTTTCCTAACCTAAAACATCATATATTACAATTTTAATTCTCAATGTAAGTGTTTTTGTGGATAGGGCTACAAATTAAGTTATAGCTGGAAAATTAAGTTAAATTAAACTTTAAAGATAGAGGCCTAATATGAGTTAGCTATTGCCTTTATTACAAGAGAAAGAAAGGAAATCTCTTTATGTACATGTGGAAAACAAAAGAGAGAGAAATGTCACAGAAAGAAGGCAGCCTCAGTACACCTAAAAGTGAGGTGTTACTAGGGTCAAACCTTAGGAATTCTGACCTTAGAAATCCATCATTCAAAACTGAGACATTAATGGCCATATTACTCTAAATATGCCTGTTCTTGCCTGACATTAGAAGCTAAGCATGGCAAGGACTTAGTAGTAGTGGAAGTAAGAGAGAAGATCCCCTGGTTTAAAATGTATACTGTTCTTTTGGGAGATCTGAGTTGAAACGACTTGACAAAACAGGTCCAGAAGGTATGATTCTATATTCAGGCCTCCCTGAGCACCTGTATTCATATGCACATAGATAACTGCCTCCACCCCCATGCCCAGACACACATACATGATTAAAAATAAAATAAACCGTGTCAGTTGGTTCTGAGTGCAATGTTTTCTGGGTGTCCTCTACCACTCAGGCTCCAAAAATCCTTCCTTCCCTACTTTGGCAGTGTCTTCTGGCTCTTCTATGTTGGTCTGTTGGATTTTGCATCTTTCCCCATCATTTGCTATATGATGCCATATGATGACAATCAGTCCAGGCACCAGTCTATGCATATACCAGAATATAATTAAGAATCATTTCATTAATTGTTTTTGTAGTCATTGTTTGTTTTTGCTAGTCCTGTTTGGTTTTATCCTGGCTCTCTTGGCTGTCGTGCCTGTGGGTCCTGGCCATCAGGCAGTGACTAGTGTGATGTGGGCCACAAGATGGAGCAGTAATTGGTTAGCAACTACTCCCAGAGGCTTACAGAGATTGAAAAGACAACCACAGGGCCTGAAGTAGGACGTCTGCCTATATATCATGGATGCATAAAGTGGTATTCTTGTGGCATTTCTACCAGTGGGGTGGGATGTCTCTGACTATTTTGTCTGTTCATGGAACTCTTTTTCTCTTACTAGGTTGCCTCATCTAGCCTTGAATTGGTTTCTTTATCTAGTCTTATTATATCTTGTTAGGCCATGTGCACATGTTCTTGGAGAATACCTGCTCTTTTTTTTGGGGGGGGGTATTGAGAAATGAAGGAGTGAATCTGGGGGAGAAGGCAGGTGAAGGATGGAATTGGAGGGAATGGAGGGAATAGGAGGAGGGGAAACTGCAATAGAGATGTAACATATGAGAGAAGAATAAAAGAAACTTTTATAACAAAACAAGAAAATAAATAAATAAATAGATAGATAGATAGATAGATAGATAGATAGATAGATAGATAGATAGATAG
>NW_026596079.1:30500014-30553966 GCF_907164565.1 Psammomys obesus | reverse complement strand
TAGATAGATAGATAGATAGATAGATAGATAGATAGATAGATAGATAGGTGTTTTAAAATAACTGGGAAAAATTATATGTTGTTTAAATACTCCTGTGTGTACTGTTGTGGTGGCAACAAGAACTAACTAATGAACTTCAGAAAAAGTTACATATTTGTTCACAGTCTGTTGTTACCAAGCAACCAATACTCCCCAGCACCTGGCAGCAACTAATCTATTTGTCATCTTTTTTTTTCTTTTTCCCCCTTCTGAACAACTCACACAAGGGCGGGGGTCCATATTGTGTAAAGTATGTCGTTTTATATTTGGTTTGTTTCCCTTAGGTTGTTTGCAGAACATACCTATGCTGCATCACGGACCAACATTTTGCAAATTTTAATGGTAATAGAATGTTTCAGCTTGTTTAGTAATGTACTTATTTATTAATAGTTAGGTGGGTTCTACATTTTGGTTATTTACATAGCATTGTGTGAATATATGTGCTCATATTTCAGTTTAGGAAAATGTCTCTCACTCTCTTGCAATTTACTCAGGAGAGGAAATACCAGGTCTTACATCAATCTGTTTAACTTTTCAGAAAATACCCATCTTCCACAGTAGCTGTGTCTACCTGCTAATATTTATTGACATTTTTATTCCTCACATTAGTTACTTTTCTGTTGTTGTGATTACACCCTATAGCTAAAGCAACTTACAGAAGAATATTTATTTGTGCATTCTGTGCCAGAGGAAAAAAGCATCATGGAAAGGAAACATGGTAGGCAAGGCAGCCAAGGCTGGAATGTGAGAGCTCACAACTCCAAATGCAAGCACAAAACAGGGAAGGCAAGCTGGCAGTGGTCCAAGGCTTTAATATCAAAGTCATACCCCAGGAACTAACTAACTTCCAATGTGGCTGCAGCTCCCAAACTTGTTGAAACACCATTAACAAGTAGGTATTCAAATGACCAAGCCTATGGGTGGCAACATTTCTCATTAAAGCCATACGTTCCTATTGAATTTATAGCTATCCTGATTGGTAGGATAAGACATGGCTATGCTTTTCTTTTCCCAATTACTTAATAAAAGAAAATAGCTCTTACAATGTATATTAGTTATTTGTACACAGTTTCTAGATAACTTCTGTTCAAATCTTTCATTCCGTTTTATTAGGATAATTTGTCTTTTTATGATGAATTGTAACTTTTTTGTATATTGTTAACACTGAAACCTTAACAAAGCTGTGGGTAGTAAATAATTTATCTCATCATATTTGGTTGTTTTTTTTTGTATTTATGTATTTCAGTGGTTTCAGTGGAATGTGCAGTTCTGTTGTACCACATTTTCATGTTAAGTTATTAAAGGAAGAACTAATTGCAGCCTTTATAAACACACTCAACATTTGCCTTCAATTTGTCTTATGTTCTCAATATACACTTAGTATTATTGTACTCATACTGACGCCCTTTAGATTTTTAAATTATATATATATATTTATAAACAAACTGTTTTGTTATAGTTTTGTTGATTTATGATTTTTTGACATACCATTATGTAAGATAGTTTTGCTGTATGATTAAATCTTATTTCACTTCTTAAAGTGTTGCTACATGGTATATTTTATACAAAAATCATTTCCTTCCAACCATATCTTCTCTTTTTACTTTATAAAATATGCTGCTTTTTAATTTTGATTTAAAGATTTTGTCTTTCATATTTTTCTATACACTTAGATATGTATTCTTTCTATTTGTTTTATATGAAAATTTTACATGACTATACTTTTATATTAATGCTTTCTATGAATTCTACAAAAAATTCAGTCAAGGTGTGTGTGTGTGTGTACATGTGTGAGAGTGTGAGGTGTGTGTGTGGGGGAGGGTGCCTGAAGACAGGACATGTCCCTGTAGCACAAGCTGGCTTGGATTCTTCTTTATAGCCAAGAATGACAATGACTTTTCAACACTGCTATGCAGTGACAGTAGATTTTTTGCATACTTTTTTCTTAGCACTTTTCACTTTACAGTCTAGTGTAAAATAAACACAATACTGCATCCTGTGGTTTTGCAGAGCTCTATTTTGTGCCACATTTTTATATTTTATTTTCTTCTTTAAATTGAATTATTTCTAATTTCTATCATTAATTCAACACACACACACATAAATAAATATATATATATAGAGAGAGAGAGAACACATATTCATATATATTAATTTTTAATAGTAGAATCTATAATTTTGGCAATAATTTTCAGGTGCAGGAATTTCATTTGTCTATGTGTATTTTACTCTGGAGATTATGAATGTTTCTTCTCAGAAGCAATACTGCTCTTGAAAAATACCTGGAGATGTTTTATGTCTTTCACCATTTTAAAACAAAGTTTCTCTCAACTTCCCCAGCTCTACCCTCCCTTCCTCTTTCCTTCATCCCCTTCCCCTAGTCCACTGATAGGGGACTATTGTCATCTGCCCATAGATTGTTAAGTCTCATCAGAACTGCTTGGATCCTCTTCCTCCGTGGCTTGGCAAGGCTGCATCATCAAGAGTGAATGATCAGAGAGCAGTCAACTGAGTTCATGATAGAGGCAGCCCCTGTTCCCCTCACTCAGAGATCCACATGGAGAGTGAGCTGCCGATCAGCCACATCTGAGGGATATATAATAAATAAATTATGAAGAAAAAAATAAAAAGGAAAAAAAAGAGAAAAATCCATTTTCAATAAAAAATAAATTAAATAAAACAGTTTCTTTGAAATCTTTGCCTGGTAAACCATATCTAGTTCCATATGATGCTTAATTGGTCATGCTTTCTTTGAATCTGTTCGTCTATCAGTATTTTTTTGAAAACTCAATGTTCCATCCATTTGCCTGAAAATTTCATGATGTTCTCATTTTAATAGCTGAATAGTAGTCCATTGTGTGAATGTATCATAGTTTCTTTATCCATTCTTCAGTTAAGGGACATTTATGTTGTTTCCAGTTTCTAGGTATTATGAATAAAGGTGTTATAAAGATGGTTGAGCAAATGTCCTTGTGGTTTGATACAGCATATTTTCAGTATATGCACTGGAGTGGTATAGCTGAGTTTTAAAGTAGAACTATTCTCAATTGTTTGAGAAAGTACCAAACAGAATTCTAAAGTCATTATTAAAGTTTCTACTACCACCATCATTGGAGGAGGGCTCCCTTTACTCCACATCCGCTCCAGCATGTGCTGTCACTTGAGTTTTTGATGTTATCCATTCTGATAGGTATAGGATAGAATTCAATTCAATTTACATTTCCCTCATGAGTAAGGATGGTAAACATTTATTTAAGTGCTTTTCTGCCATTAGAAATTTCTCTGTTGAGAATTCTCAGTTTAACTTTGTACCTGATTTTAATTGGATTATTTAGTTTGTTGGTGTTTAATTTCTTGAATTCTTTATATATTAGCGTAACTATCATGTGAGAGGCTAAATCCACCAGATGATGGAAACGGACGCAGTGCCCAACAACCAAACATTAGTCAGAACCCAGGGAGGCTTTTTGAAGAGTTAGGGGAGGTACTGAGGAAGCTGGAATAGTCAAGAACACTAAAGAAGACCTACATAGCCAAGTAACCTGGGCACATAATGGCAGAGAAACACTTAAAGGGAGATGCTCAGCATCCTTAGTCATTCAGGAAATGCAAATCAAAATGACCCTGAGATGTCAACTCACACCTATAAGAATGGCTAAGGTCAAAAACTCAAGGGATAATGCATGCCAGAGAGGATGTGGAGAAAGGAGAACCCTACTCCACTGCTGATGCAATAGGTTGCTGGTACAACCACTTTTAAAATCAATATGGTACTTTCTCAGAAAATTAGGAATAGTGCTACCTCAGGATCCAGCTACACCACCGCTAGGCATATACCCAGAAAATTCCCCACCATTCAATAAGGATGTTTGCTCAACTATGTCCATAGCAGCGTTATTTGTAATAATCAGAATCTGGAAACAACCTAGATGTTCCTCAATGGAGAAATGAATACAGAAGGTGTGGCACATTTACACAGTGGAATACTATTCTGCAATTATAAACAAGGAAATCACAAAATTTGCAGGCAAATGGTGGGAACTAGAGAAGATCATCCTGAGTGAGGTACCCAGAGCTTTTAACAATACAGGTTTTGGGCATGTGGTCAAGGCAGAGAACTCACAATTAGGTGAGAATATAAACCATGAGGAAATGTAACATGATCCTAGAGTTCAGCAAAGTCACACCTGGTAGATGGATGAATTTGTAGGAAATAAACAATATCTCTGCAACAAAGAAAATACATGCGATATTCTTATACAATGAACACAAGGAATAACAACCCCTTTTGTTGCAAAAACAGCAATTAGATTGTACTTTGTACTAATACGGTTGTTTACAGTTTTTTAGTTTACCATTCAAATAAAGCAAAACTGGCACTTTTTCAGTTTCTAAAATGATCCATTATGATTTTGTATCTTTTTAAAGTTTTATATAAATTATTATTATACTATAGATGTACTCCATATTTTTCTCATGTACTGTTTATGCCCTGGTAAATGACAATATTCACAGATATTTCTAACTACAGGGTTATATGACCCGTCTCACTTCTCATATGATATACTTAATCTATAACATTTTTGTTGATTATATTTTAAAATGTTATATTCAGAAAATACATTTTTTCCATTAAAAATCTCACACAATATATTTTATTAGCTTCAGCCTACCTCTAGTCCTGTATCCGTCACCATCTACCTACTTAATATCATATACTCATTGCTTTGTGCCCATAGAGTATTTGTGTTTCCAAAATATTCTTTAATTAGGGACCAAACCCTACTGTATTATCAGCCACTCAGGGGTTACACTTTCTTTTTTATTGAAAATAGATTGTTTCACAGAATTTATTCTGAATATGATTCCTGTACCCCACACATCCTAGAACCTCCTCCACCTTCCCACACATTGAATTTCAATCCTCTCTATTTCTCACTAGAGACCAAACAGGCATCTGAAGAATAATAAAAATTTACATATGATAAAACGAAAACAACGTGGAATGTAATAAAACCAACCAACCAACCAACCAACCAACCAACCAACCAACCAACCAACCAACAAAGAAAAAGCACAAGAAAAACACAGATGTAGAGACATACAAGTTCACCTCTATAAAAACACAGAAACAAAAGCCACTATATATATATACCTACAAAGAACCTGTAGGAGAGGGCCTCTGAAAGCCAGAAGAAGAAAACAGGAAACAACCTCGGAACCTGCCACAGAGGGCCTCTGAAAGCCTGTGCCGTGCAGACTGTCAAAGCAGATGCTGAGCCTGATGGCCAACTGCCGGGTAGAGTGAATGGAATTTTATGTAAGAAGTGGGAAATAGTAAGAGCTGGAGAGGACAGGAACTCCACAAGGAGAGCAACAGAACAAGAAAATTTGAACACAGGGAACTTCCCAGAGACTCATACTCCAACCAAGGACTATCCATGGAGCTAACCTAGAACCCTGACAATGCAGCCACTTCTGATGAGAACTGATAGACTAAGAACAGAAAGAAGGAGAGGAGGACCTCCCCTATCAGTGGACTTGGGGAAGGGCATGCAAGCAGAAAGGGGAGAGGGTGGGACCGGGAGGAAAGGAGGGAGGGGCTTATGGGAGAATACAAAATGAATAAAGTGTGATTAATAAAAGTTAAATAAAAAATTTTAAAAAATGCCAGTTAACTAATTTTGCATTGGTTATCTTCTGCTAGGTCTGGGTTTTGCTTTTATGAGTGCTGTGTATCTCCAGTTAAGATTGCATTAGAGAGGTCACATTTTTGTTCTTATTTGTGTTTTGTTCTTATTTGTATTTTGTTTTTATTTGTTTTTATTTATTGGAGATAGCTTCTAGGTGGAATGGGGGGATGTGTTCATGTCCCCTCAGTGTTGGGATGCCAATGCCATCTGGAGCAGACTCATGTAATATCAGTGCCAGCTGCCTCAGTGTCTGGGAGTTCATATGTGTTTGGATTTTAGTGTGTTCATAAGGCCTTGTTTTCTTAGTGTCTTCCATATCCTCTGTTTTTTTTGTTTGTTTGTATGTTTTTTTTTTTTAATCTTACAGCCTCTTCTGCAGGGTTCTGTGAGCTCTGGGGAAAAGGACTTGATGGAGACATCTCATATATGACTGTGTGTTCCAAGGTCTCTCATTCTCTGCACATTTTCCAGTATTTATTCTCATCTTGCAGGAGAAAGCTTCTCTGATTGTGGCTTAGCAAGCACTGATGTGTGAGTGTGGTAGAAAGCTGTTAGTAGTCATTTCCTTGCTAGATTCCTTTATTGGGACAGTAATCTTTAGTTCTGCCTTAAGTCCTTGGCCTATCTGGCCTCAAAATCTTCGCCATCTCAGCAATGTACACTATGTGGTACAACTCACAAAAAGGCATTTACATATAATCATATATTTGTTGGTTACTCATATAAGCTTTGTGCCACTATGTACATGAACAACTTTCAGGAAGTTGCTTTTTGCAGACCAATGTGTTGGTTTGATGCTTGGTACTATGCAGAGAACCTCTCAACATCATGAACACTACTCAGTAGGATGTATTGGCTCTAGGTAGGCATCCGTTTCCGTTCATTACGTTCTAGCTCTCCCAACAGTTCCAGTGTTACTTCTAGTCCTGCCCGTATTCTCTTCTTTCCCATTTAATCCTTCAGCACAGGCCATCTTTTTAAAGAATGTGGACCTTCTCTTTTCAAACAGCTATATGTTGTTCAATAATTCCTCAGCTAGAGGTCAAACTTCATGCCCACTTCCTCAATTCATTCTGGGATTTTGTTATGCTTGAATGTTCAGAGGACTTGTGTATGATGTTACAATTATTGTGTGTTTATAGTGCCCTGATGTGTCTGAATAACACTGTTTTGTAGAAATACACATCTGGCTCTAAAAATATTCTTATGTTTTAAAGTGAAAATACCTGAGCTTCGAGTGGAGGTGCTTGACCTAAATGTGTCATTTTTGGTTGAGCACTCTTCAACCTTTTGCATTATGCACCTTGAAGATTTGTAGGGCTTTGTGCTAATCACATCTACTACTAGAAGAAGCTTGATGAATGTTGATGAATACACTACTCAGGATGTAGTGATAAGTCATTAGAAATTTGTTTATATTTCAGATAAATCCTAATAGCAAGACAAAAAAAAAAAAAAAAAAAAAACCACAATGAGAGTTTCCATACCATCTTAACCTGCCCTCACAAATGATTTTTATTCCTCTCTGTGTGTGTATGTGCATATGTGTATGTGTGTGTGTGTGTGTGTGTAAGAGAGAGAGAGAGAGAGTGAGAGAGAGAGAGAGAGATGTGAACTTATCTTTAAACTATCTATGGTGTCCATTTGCTAGCATGTTACACTCCCAATTATTTCCAACATCTCTACACACCAATCTTGGCACATCACCAATTTAGATATAATCCTGACAAGGTAGCATGATTTAAACTATGTACCTATTGTTAAATAAGTTTCTATTATATTATAATATTAATAAATTTAAACACTGTACCTATTGTTATCTTTAGAATGGGATGAAGGTAGACTTCTTCTTTAACCAAAATAGTTAAATGCCCCCAATATTTATCATAGGAGTAGAATATAGCATGGAGAAAAGAATGGGAAATTTTCCACTACAATGAGGAGTGCTTGAAAATGATGTTGTAAATGTTTGGAAAGCTGCAGCCAGTTCTTTATCATCACAAACACTGGTGAGCTCATGTTGAACAGATTTGTACCTAGGCAAAACTGTGTACCCAAATAAAAGTTCTCTCACACATGATACCCAGAATCATGTGAGCTTTGGAAAATATTACTCAACAGACATATTTTGGGATACCATGTTTTCTCATATATTCCCTGGTTTTACTGCATCCCTGTTTATAATTTAGGCTTCTTGTAAATAATTATATGAGAAAAAAATGGAAAAATATTTTTCTTGCTGGCAGTCTTACTTCTGAAAACTTGTGGACTTCATCACTCTTCTACATTCTCTCTAGAAAATTAAAGTCTTTTAATAAACATTCCTGAGAAACACATAGTTTCACTATAAAATTGACATGACTTATATCTCCTTTCTATGGATATAATGATGCCTTTGCACCTTCTGACTAAAATATATTTGATTCTTGTTTCTCTGCTTTTTTACTAAACAGGAATACTCTGTAAGGTACCTGTCAATACAATTGTTTTTTTTCTGTGGAATCTGAGTTAATGGAATCCTGTCTTAAAAAAGCTAATTGAATTAGAATATTGTGGCAACATAATTAAATTGTTGCTACTTTTTAAGCTATAATGGGATTAAGGGGTCAAATTTCAAAAAGAAAAAAAAATAGAATGGAAATGCTATTGCTATGGAAATGTTTGATTAGACATATATAATTTATTATAAATAAATAAATATATGCATTTATTTATCTTTTCTTAACTGTTTTCATGTTTAAATTACTTACATGTCTCTATCATTTACTCCTTATTATCGATACTTAGTAATTATTTCTTTAACTTTAGAAAACCTACGATTGGCATTTTTCTTTTTTTATTTCAATGCAGAAAGCGAAGATCTTAAGTTGCCTTAGGTCATTTATGATACGTCCATATCAGAAAGTGAATGTTGAGAATGCCTCGGGGAGAGAAATGATGTGTCTATTTTGGAATTGTTGTACTTCTGTATATGCTAGTGTCACAAGACTGCAAAACCCACTGTAAACATTATGTCCCATTATAAGACAAAAAATACAGAAAAAAGAGGAAAATTCTCAATGTAGTATCTCTATACATCTTTAATTCTTCTTATTCTTAGAAAAACTTAACTCATTGACATAATGTTTTGGCCTTTTAATATCATTTTTATAGAACTGAATTATAAAATTGCATATATACTTAGCTACAAATTATTAGAATTGTGTACAGTTGTTTGATACAGAAATATATTTTTAAACAAATTATGCTTAATATGCTTAATTTATTATAAGGCAGAAAACATCACAGATATTGCACAAGATATATCATTAGATATAATAATGAGTAAGAATAATTAAGGACTAATAAAGGAAAGAATAATTGGTTTGTTATTAATCACTGAGAAATGAAAATATGAATAACAATAATATATGACAGCCCATTCATCAGAAATTGTTAAGAAGTTATCAAGTATAAGTAAGATTGGAGAGTAACTATAATTCTGAAGCTTAGAGAAATTATAGTACATTTACACAATGGAATACTACTCAGGTATTAAAAACAAAGAAATCATGAAATTTGCAGGCCACTGGAAAGGACTAGAAAAGATCATCTTGAGTGAAGTGACCCAGAAGCAGAAAGACACACATAGTATATACTCACTTTTAAGTGGATATTTGCCATATAATATAGGATAAACATACTAAAATCTAGACTCATAAAGAAGCTAAACAGGTAGGACCCTAGGGAAGATTCTTAATCTTCATTCAGAAGGGCAAATAGGACAGGCCCTGAAAGTGCGAGACCAGAAGGAAGAGGCAGGGGCTTACCACAGAGGGCCTCTGAAAGACTCTTCTGATCAGGGCAGCAAAGCAGATGCTGACACTCAGAGCCAAACTTTGGGTAGAGTGAAAGGAATCTTATGGAAGAATAGGAAGATCTAAAGACCTGGAGGAAAAAGGAGCTCCACAAGGAGACCAACAGAGCCAAAAAACCTGGGTCTAGTGGTCCTGCAGAGACTGATGTTTCAACCAAGGACCAAGCGTGGAGAGAACCTAGACCTTTGCTCAGATGTAGCCTATAGGAAGGGCAGTGTCCAAGTGGGTTCCCTATTAAGTGGACTAGGGGAGGAACATAGGGAGAGTAGAGGGATGGAGAGTAGGATTGGGAGGAGATGAGGAAGAGGGCTACAGCCAAGATACAAAGTGAATAAATTATAATAAATAACAAATAAAAATTAAAAAAGAATGATAACAATCTAAGCCATCCATCCAGATATTACGATATTTTCATAAACTTCCATAATTTTGAATCTGTAGAGATTGTTCAGAATCTAAGAACACTTGTTGCTGTTATAGAAGAACTGAGTTTGGTTTTAGAATTCACGTCCAGAGATGCACAAGTTCCATAATTCGAACTCACAGGCAATGACATTCACATGTATATATTTACATATAGATACATACACACATAAACAAATAAAAAACAAAACTTAAATTTTCAATAACCGTGTACAGATAGTTAGACATAAAAAAGAATTCATGCTTCAATACAAAGTCTTTTTCACAGATATTTGCTCTCTATAGTAATAAAGAAAAGCCTGGAATGAGAACTCTATCTACCAGAATATTAATGTACACAGAAACCATATTTTATGTAAAATTATTCAGCCATAAAATTAATTACTACAATAATATATATGTGGCTCTCTATCTAAGTAAAATCCTACACTTAGAAAAATATAGACTAAAAATTATATATTGCTTGATCCTCTTTGATCTCTAAGTCTAAGCTGTCACTGACACATAGTGCTTATAGAATGTAAGTTAAGTAGTCAGATTTACTGTGATGACGTTTATGGAGTGATTTTTAGTTACATATACAGTTTGATTTGTTTAAATTTGTTATATAATGTCAAATGCTTCAACTATTTCTTTCAGTGACTTATTTTATAAAAAGTTAAAAAAATTCTTTTCCATTCTGTTATTGGTAAAAACAGAAACAACATTCAGATGATTTGTTTGATTGTGTTACTTTACCTACATTTATAGTATTAGTAGAGTAAAATGTATTTTCTGACCTGTTTCTTGTTTCCTCCTACTTCCAATGTCCATTCCATCTGTCTTCCATGACGATTGACCATCTTACCACAGGTCCTCCTTCTTGTTTAGCTTCTTTAGGTGTATAGATTTTAGTATGTTTATCCTATCTTTTAGGTCTAGTATGCACTTATAAATGAGTATATACCGTGTGTGTCTTTCTGCTTCTGGGATACCTCACTCAGGATCTCTTCTAGATCCCACCATTTGCCTGCAAATTTCATGATTTCCTTGTTTTTAATTGCTGAGTAGTGTTCCATTGTATAAATGTACCACAATTTCTGTATCCATTCCTCCATTGAGGGACATCTGGGTTGTTTCCAGGTTCTGGCTATTACGAATAAAGCTGCTACCATAGAGGGCCTCTGAAAGACTCTACCTAGCATTGTATCAAATCAGATGCTGAGACTCATAACCAAACCTTGCACAGAGTACAGGGAATTATATGAAAGAAGGGGGATTTAGTAAGACCTGGGCCAAATATATCTGGGCACAGGGGTCTTTTCTGAGACTGTTTCTCCAACCTAGGACCATGCATGAATATAACCTAGAACCCCTGCTCACATGTGGCCCATGGCAGCTTAGTATCCAAGTGGGTTACCCTAGTACGGGTAACAGGGACTGTCTCTGACATGAACTCAATGGCTGGCTCTTTGACCTGCCCCCCACCCCAAGGGAGGAGCAGCCTCGCTAGACCACAGAGGAAGACAATGCAGCCAGCCCTGATGAGACCTGATAAACTAGGGTCAGATAGAAGGGGAGGAGGACCTGCCCTATCAGTGGACTTAGAGAGGGGCAGGGAGGAGATGGGGGAGACGGGGACTGGGAAGGAATGATGAAGGGAGCTACAGCTTGGATACATAGTAAATAAACTGTAATTAATATAAAAAATAAAAATTTGGAAAAAATGTATTTTCATATAGGTTGTAATTTTCAAGTAATGAGGATGATTTTATCCAAATATAAGCATATATATTTGTATATGTATGTGCATATATTACTGTATACAAATATGTTAAGTATTAAATTAAAAATTAACATTAAAACAAAAAAAAATCCAGGAAACTGGATCTCAGAAATATTTATATTTAAGTTCAATTTGCATACAGAAAAAGGGCACTTTAAAAATGTAAGTATGATTTATGTATTCAACATTGGGAGGCTTTCTTTTTCAATTTTTGTGATTTTAAATAAAGAATATTCTCTGTCAGATAATCTTCATAGTATATGAAAAATGATTCATTAAAAATGAAATATGATATTACCTGTCTCCTTATCAAAAGGTAAATGAGTCATCCTCTCCTTGGTTCTGTGACTTGTTCTGCATAGTATTACAATGTATTTATTAGCTTGAGTACAAACCTGTGGGTTGAAAGAGAATATTGGAGATATGAATTCCCCACTACATGGTAATAGTAATGCGTCTTGCAAGACATTCACAATTTATACGAAAGTTAAGGTTCACATTCTGATGCATTTGCCTATGACCTCGTTTTAATATCCATTTTGTGTGAAGTAAGCTTCCTGGGCAATAGGGTCTAAAATCTAAGCCTTAGAGAACTATAAATACAGTAGTGAGCCTGTTGGTTTATTGTAAAATGCAAGCAATTCAAAGTCTTTGTGTCACTATTTGGCTATACATCAATATTAGTCATTATCATATTATTTCCTAAACAGCTTTTCAAAAGAATATTAAGTATTAAAATTTGAGCAAATTATAAACTTTTTCTGTTGTGTTTTGTTGTGACTATTAATATTTAGTACAGGTTTACCTTTTATTAAAGCTTACTGTTAATCCTAGAAAGCTGTATAACCAAATCAACACACAGAGACTGGCTTTATTTTGTTAACCTAGAACACAATGCTGGGCAATAGTTACACCCTCCTAAACCTCCAAGCCCTCATAGTTTCCTAACATTTATATTTTACCCATTGTACTTGCTTTTTTGTGAAATCTCAGGTCTATTTCATGCTCCAAGTCCTCCAAGATCTATCCTGCTCTGCCTTCAAGCTCTCCTCATCCTTTCTCCTCCCCTTCATTTCCTGCTCTCTAGCTCCTCCCCTCTTTCCTGTCCTTTGGCTCCTCCCAGCTCAGCATTGTGCCTAGTTGTTTTTTGGCCTATTTACACAGAATTGAGACAGGATGCTTAAAATGAGTATCACAATGCAATATCTGGATTGAAACCAGAGAGTGTGTGTGTGTGGGGGGGAGATCACCATTTGAATGAACAAGGCTAAGGCTAAGGTGTATACATTTTAAAAGAACCTTATACCAACAGTGTTTATATTAATTGATAAAGTGCATTAAATTGTGCTTTAAAACTGAGATTATTAAATATTTTTAACATATAGAGTTAAGATGAAATTGCAAAAGAGTTTGTTGTGGATAGATTCTCCATTAAAGAGTTAAGTAATACTTGATATGTACTTAAGATATAAGTATAATAAATCTTGTTGAATGGACAAGCAGTGAAATTTTAACTGAATATTTGTGTCAAACATATTGTAATGTCAAAGAATCATAAATTACAGAGCCAAACATACCGCTATCAACCTAAATCAAAGCTACAGTGAAAAGTACATCTAAGAAGAAGATAAAAAATATAACTTACAGAGAGTCATTTTTTAAATAGAATTGATTCTCAAAAATACAGATATACATTTAAATACATATGATTTTAAAATGTTATTTTATGTTAGTAAAACATCTTTTATTAATTTTGTTTTGATTATGTTAATATTATACTGTGACTCTTCAAGGGCTTGGTCCAGGATCCAGCACAAATACTAAAATCCAGAGATGCTGAAGTAGATAATATGAAATGGTTCAATAGTAGATATCTTTTATGAAGTTCTTCCATATACATTCAACCAATGGTCTGTACCAGTGAGTTTCATAATTGACAATGTATTCAAAATACCTGAGAAAAACATACAAGTGCTTTCAATCTGCACAGACTCTTTTCTTGCATCTATTAGTTATGAATTATAGTATAACAAGAAATACATAGAATGTCCACATGTGTGAAATTTTAAGATGATGTAAAGTAACAGGAAGATGGAGAAATACAAATAACACACTCCTTTCTCTAAGTGATTTTAACAGTCAAAAAGTTTTATGTGAGTAGGTAAGGACAAATTTTTCATGACTACTGAATTATTAATTAGAGTATGTAATATAGAAAATAGCATCTTTTCACACATTGTAGTATCTATTAATATTTTCATCCAATTAAAAAAGAAATTGAGCTTGAGATCAAGTATTCATTCATGACTTTGGAAGACTATGGTTAGATTCTAGTACAGCTATAATGATTCAAAGGAGAGTGAGTCAAGAACAATGTGATTACTTGCAAAATTAGCCTGTGGGTTCAGAGAAGGTGGCACAGTTGTTTTCTAGTATGGAAGAAGCACTAGCTCATATGCCAAGAATTATATATTAGGTACAACATTTGTAAATGTACCATTAAGGAAAAGGTGGCAGGAGCATCAGAAAAAAAGTTGATGACCAGTATGGAATACATGAATCCCAATCTCAATGAAAGGAATAGAAAAAAAAAAAAAGTAACAAATTACTGTAACAAAATCTCAGCTGTCGCCCCCTCTCTCATTTCCTCTTAACCCCATCCTCCTTCCCCTTTCATCTCCTCCCTGCTCCTTTCCAAGTCCACTGATAGGGGAGGTCCTCCTCCCCTTCCATCTGACCCTAGCTTATCAGGTCTCATCAGGACTGGCTGCAATGTCCTCCACTGTGGCCTAGCAAGGCTGCTTCTCCCTCTTTGGCAGGGCAGGGGGGTCAAAGAGCCAGCCAAATCAAATTTCTTTATGATTCCTGTTTCTTGTCTTCCTACTCAACTTTGTGTTCTCTCTCTCTCTCTCTCTCTCTCTCTCTGTCTCTCTCTCTGTGTGTGTGTGTGCTCTGTCTCTCTCTCTCTGTGTGTGTGTGTCTCCATTTAAACTTACCAAGTCCAGTTTGTGCTTTTTAAATATATATGGATATGTAGCCATCCATTAGAACATGGTTGACCTCCCAACAGCTACACTCTTTAAGAAAACTGGTTCTTCTTCTGCCAGCCACTATCAAATGTCAATAATTTCTCACCTAGGGATGGTACTTCATTTTCACCTTCCCTTTCCTTGCTAGTATATTTTTCTGCTAGAGCTTCTGCAGGTCTTGTGACAAGTCAAAACCATTGTGAGTCCCTATGTGCAGCTCTCTAGTGTTAAGAAACTACTCTTTTCTTCTTGTTACTCTCTACTCTGATTCTTACAATATTTCTGAATGCAAGTTCTCAAAGATCTCTGAGCCTTGGAAGGAAATAGTGTGGTAAATTGTGTTTTGCAAATGAACCATTCCCTAGTCTCTTATTTTCTGCATCTTGATAAGTTGTGCGTCTGTTCATCTTCTACTGAAAAGAGAGGAGGGTTGAGAGACCCACTGTTCAATGACCTTAATGATATCATTAGGAGGAAGTTTAATAGCACCTTCATTTTAAAAAAATAATAGTAATATATTCTTGCCTAGGCCTTTCCTGCATAGATGCTTCAAGTTATGGTGTCAGGTTGGATGTCATCTTGTGGAACAAGCTTTAAATTCAATCAGGAAGTTGTTGTTTACTCATGATGTAATGATGGCCCTTGCACCAATAAGCGTAAATTTCTACGAAGGCATTATTGTAGGTTTCACAGGTGTGTAAGATTGATGATGATTTTGCTTCTCTGTGAATTGTATCTTCCACTGCTATGAGAACTAGCTGTTGGAGGTGAAGCTTCCAACACAATACCAATTGATTTCTGCAAGCACTATTACTCAAGTATGTGGTGTCTTCTGCAACATAGCCTTTACCTTCTACATGATATTTACAATGCTTTTTCATCATATACTACATAAGCTACACCTTCTTACCTGGTTATGTCTAAAGCACCTACAATTTAGATTTCACATTTATTTATTTATTTATTTGCTTGTTTATTGTTTTTTTATTTTTTAATATTAGTTATAGTTTATTAACTTTGTATCTCAGCTGTAGCCTGTTCTCTCATTCCCTCCCAATCCTACCCTCCCTCCTTCATCTCCTTCCTGCCCCTTTCCAAGTCCACTGATTGGGGAGGTCCTCCTCCCCTGTCATCTGAACCTGTTTTATCAGGTCTCTTCAGGACTGGCTGCATTGTCCTCCTCTGTGCCCTAGCAGGGCTGCTTCTCTCGGGGAGGGGGTTCAAAGAGCCTGCCACTGAGTTCATGTCAAAAATAGTCCCTGTTCCCCTTAGTAGGGTACCAACTTGGATACTGAGCTGCCATGGGCTATATCCGAGCAGAGGTTTTAGGTTATATCCATACATGGTCCTTGGTTGGAGAAACAGTCTCATAAAAGACCCCTGTGCCCAGATATATTTGGTCCTTTTGGTGCTCCTGTCCTCTCCAGGTCATATTAATTACCTCTTCTTTCTTATAATTCCCTGCACTCTGCCGAAGGTTTGGTTATGAGTCTTGGAGGATTTCTCTGTGTAACAAGAGCCCTGAAGGTCCTGGACTCCCTTTGTAGACCAGGCTGGCCTCAAACTAACAGAAATCCACTTATCTCTGCCTCCTGCGTGTAGGGATTAAAGGTGTATGCCACCACACCCTGCTGTAGATTTCACTTTTAATAGAAAAAAAATCTTATTTTTTTCATGTTCTTCCTTAAGATTAGACCTAAAATATTATACTAATAAATTACACACTATGCATAAAACTGTGATTCATATAAATAACATGTTTTTAAAATAGATTAATAAATATTATACCAGCAAATGGTGCAATTACAATTATTTTATGTAAGAGACTGGTGAATTGCAGAAAACTATTCCAATTTTTAAATTTAAATTTATATTTTTACAATTTGTTCACTTCACATCTCTATTGTGGCCCCTTCCCTCATCTCCTCCTGGTCCCACCTTCCTTCTTTCCCTATTTCCCACTATTTTCCTCCCCTGTATCTCAGAAAGAGGGAGCCCTCCTCCTCTACAATGTGACCCCAGCTTACAGTCTCATTAGGATGGCTTGCATCCTCTTACTCTGTGTCCTGGCAGTACCCCTTTCCCCAGCCCAACCAGAGGAAAGTGATCACATAGCAAGCAAAGGAGTCCTTATCAGAGATAAATGCTGCTCCCCTTACTCCCTGCTCTCCACATGGAGATTGAGCTGCCTATTGGCTACATCTGTGCAGAGGGTCTAGGTCCTCTTCACTAATGATCTTTGGTTGGTGCATCAGTCTCTACCGGCTCCCATTGGGCCCAGATTTGCTGGCTCTGATGGTCTTCTTATGGAGTTCCTGTCCACTCTGGGTCCTTCTGTTCCCTTACTCTTTTCTAAAACTCCCTGCACTTCTCCCAAAGTTTGTCTGTGAGTCTGCTTTGATATTCCACAATCTGTCAATTACCTATTGCTGTGATAAAATACCTCACAAGGGCAATTAATGAAATGAAGTGTCAGAATCTCAGCCTATCATGACAGGGAAGATATGTTAATAAAGGTAGGAACTATCTTGATATATTGTGTAGAGTCAGGAGAATGATTCTGCTTGCTTTCCTTATTATTCAGTTTAGAAATGAGAGTTGAATTTCCACTTCAAATGCTTTGTAGTTGACAATCAATTTTAACTGTCACACAGCCTCTTACCAGAAGCACATGCTAGTTGATTCCTGTGTTGATCTTCTTGACAGAGGCAGTAACCTAGCCTGACTTCATTCTATTCCCACCTTCTCATTCTTATATGGATCTGCTTGCTCGTCTTTTCATCTGTGTAGCTTAATTTAACAAATGTTTATGCCCATAGTCCATATCGTTCTGCATTATTTAGGACATATTCATCTATGTACAAACAACACTAATATCCCTTTCCAGCAAGTAAAACACACATAAATAACAGTTATTGGAGGTAAAATAATTTTACTCTAAGAAGTAAAATTGGCTCTCATGAGATGTCTTACACTTAATTATTTTTATTTTGTTACATGTGTGATGCACTGAACCCTAAAAGCACAAAGCCTTGTTTAAGCACAAAGCCTTATTTAAAATACAGGGGAAATATGTTTTTCTTTCTCATGTATTTTCTTGTATTTTACAGACAGAGGACAAAACAATTACACACCTAGCTAAAAGAATGATATTTGATGAAGGTTAGAAGAGGATGTTTGCAACAGGATAAGCATTAGGATCTACTGATTCTGCTAAGGTAGTAGCATGACTGCACATTAGGTCATGCTACCTGTTGACTGGATTTGAGTTTGTTGCCTTTTAAAATAGATGTTTAACTTTCTGCAGGACACAATTCTAATCGGGGTTAGTATCCATGTTAAAGCTCTAGTTTGTTTTTTAGGTCACTTCCATGCAAATATATTAATATATTAACTAGTTGCCACGTTCTTTTAACTTACTAAGGCTATGTGAGTTCTCAGAATAAAATGTGTAATACTATTTTGAGTGAAAAAGTACAATCATTGAATACATCATGTAATGATGTTTAAGATGTTCAAATATGCTACATAAACTTTAAATTACATATAAATACACACTGCATGAGAAGAAGGTAAATGCTGTATTACACTGTTTACTACCTTACAAATTTTGGGAAACATTTCAAAGTTTTGATAAAAGATCAATCCTTTTCAGACTAGTGGTAGAATCAGGAGACACCATTCTTAATATTCATTAATACTTAATATTGCTTTTTTAAATATTCTTTCTTTGTTCCGTGCACTTAGTGTTTTGATTATTACGTGGCAGGAGGATTTTCTTTTTACTTCTAAAATCTACTTAGTGTTCTGTAACCATTTAAAATGTTTATAGGCATCTCTTTTATTAGGCTAAGGAAATTTTTTTCTATATTTGTTGAAAATATTTTCTGAAACTTTGAGCTGTGAATCTTCTCCTTCTATTACTATTATTCTGGAATTTGTTCTTTTCATGCTGTCTCAGATTTCCTGTATTATTTGTGTTAGAAACTTTTTAGGTTTAATATTATCTTTAACCAATGTATCAATTTCTTCCATTGTAACTTCTAGGCTGTGATTTTCCCTTCTGTCTCTAGTATTCTGTTGAGGATGCTTGCATCTCTATTTTCTGTGCTTTTATCTAGGTTTTCCATCATCAGGATTTGCTCAGTTTGTATTTTCTTTATTGCTTCAATTTCCATTTTCTGGTCTTAAAAGGTGTTATTCATTTCTGTCACTTCTTTGATTGTGGTTGTGTGTGTGTGTGTGTGTGTGTGTGTTTGTGTGTTTTGTAAAGAAATTATTTATGTCCTCTTCAAAGGTCTCTATCATCTTTATAAGATTGGATTTAAGGTCATTTTCTTGTACTTTAGCTGTGTTAGTTTATCTAAGGTTTATTGTAATAGGATAGATGGGCTCTGGTGGTGCTTATAGCCCTGGTTGTTGTTGATCGTATTCTTATGCTAGCCTTTAGCCATTTGGGTTTTACAGTTAATATAGTTAGATATTGAGTTTTGAGTTTATCTTTGTTTTATGAGTGTTTTTGGATGTCTATTTTCTCTTTAGTTTCTCTTTCCTCTCTGTCTTCTGGCCTAAGTCACCTGGGGTTCTGGAGACTAGGGAGTTTTTGGTCAAGTAGGATATGTCCCTGGAAGGTTTTGTAGCCTGCATGGCCTCTGTGGTTTTGGGTGCTAAACTTGCCTTTCATTCTGTAAAGTCTTTCTCCCTTTCTTCAGATGACACCTCATGATATATAAGGAAATCAATAGAATAAAAAGGAAGGAAATCACTAGAATAAAAAGTGTGTTTCAGAACTCTGTATCTTGCACATACCTTAGGAAATTGTCCCATGCTATTGTATGTAGGAAGTAAGTAAAAATGAGACTCAATGAGTGTTACAAGAAGGGATGATGGTGGGTGGAAAATACGTAGGATGGCAGGGAGAGGTGATGGGTAGAGTTTTAGATGTTTATAAACAAGATACATGTATGAAGCTTTCAAAGAAATAAAAAAGTAAGAAATGCATTGAATATACATACATATTAGAAATGTACAGTCTTATCTTCCATGATGACACACACAAACACACACCACAGAGAGAGAGATCAAAGGAGAGAGAGATCCAAGTGAATTTTACTATTTTTTATTTATTCTGTGTTTAGTGAGGTTAAACATCCTCTCACATACTCAGACAACTTACATTCTTTTATTTTATTTTTTTAATTTTATTTTTCTTATTAGTTACATTTTGTTAACTCTGTGTCCCAGCTGTATCCTGCTCTCTCATTCCCTCCCCAACCCCACACTCCCTCCCTGGTCTCCTCCCTGCCCCTTTCCAAGTCCACTGATAGGGGAGGACCTCCTCCCACTTCATCTGACCCTGTTTTATCAGGTATCTTCAGGGCTGGCTGCAAACTCCTCCTCTGTGGCCTAACAGACTGCTCCTCCCCTGGGGGGGTGGGGAGGTCAAAGAGCCTGCCCTTAAGATCCTGTTAGAAATAGTCCTTCTTCCCTTACTTTGGAAAACTACTTGGTTACTGAGCTACCACGGGCCACATCTGAACAGAAGTTCTAGGTTATATCCATAGATGGTCCTTGGTTGAGTGTCAGTCTCAGAAAAGACCCCGTGCCCAGATATATTTGGTCCTTGTGGAGCTCCTATACTTTCCCCATCATACTAACTCCCCTTCTTTCATATGATTCCCTGCACTCTGCCGAGGGTTTGGTTATGAGTCTTAGTGTCTGCTTTGAAACACTGCTAGGTAGAGTCTTTCGGATGTCTTTTGCGGTAGACTCCTGTCATACATTCAATGCACATCCCATTTGTCTTTCTAAATGAGGATTGATCATCTTCGCCCGTGTCCGCTTTCTTGATTATCTTCTTTAGGTGTGTAGATTTCATTATGTTTATCATATCTTGTAAGTCTATATAAGTGAGTATATACCTTGTTTGTATTTCTCCTTCTGGGAAACTTCACTCAGAATGAACTTTTCAAGATCCCACCATTTGCCTGCAAATGGTTTCCTCCTTTTTGATTGCTGAGCAGTATTCCATTGTGAAGTATTCCATGATTTCCTCCTTTTTGATTGCTGAGTAGTATTCCATTGTGTAAAAATACCACAATTTCTGTATCCATTCCTCCGTTGATGGAAATTCTTTTAAAGAAAGCACATTTATATCATTTTGCAAAACAAAAAATAATGTTGAAACTCTGATCAGGTACACACAGAAAGTAATAGCCTTCCGTATCTACAGTCCTCTTAAAGATATTAACTCAGTTCTTACATTGGAAGTGAAATGCTTGTAGCAAAATGAAATCATTCACGAGAATTCTCCTTCTTTTGCCAGCTCTTCCTGAGAAGTACTAAAAATCTGACAGAACTTTGATGTGCTGTGACATATAAATATAATGAGGCAATATGCAGGAAAGAGTATCAGTTTTATGGAAAAAAAACACTTCAGAAGTTTGGACACTCAGAATAAAATAATATATGATGCTTCAAGTTAATATACTTCTTGATATTAGGTAGCATTAACATGTTCATTAAGGAACATATAAAAATCTCTTTTTCTATCTGATTTAAGAAAACACATATGTCATTTTAATGATAAAATTTCAAGGATTCACAGATTTAATAGCACTTTTAGCTAAGGAAGAGAAAATTCCACAAGTTATTAAATTGAGTTTTTTAATATTCTTTGTTTTATAATTTGCAGCTATTTAACTTGTCACTTGAGATTATATTAAAATTGCCTGAGCCCTGAAATATATTTTCATACAAAGAATATAAATGTCTTCATTCTTCAAAAAATGTGTCTTAACTATTCATTGTGCTTTGCGAAAAAAAAAATATGGCTACATGACATTTTCTTTCCTTCTTCCCTCACTCCCTTTTTCTGTTTTCCTTCCTCACTCTTCCCTTCATTCCTTCCTGTTTTCTTTCCTTCTTTTTTATTCTATCCTTCTGTCCTTCCATTCTTCCTTCTTCCCTCCCTCTCTCTCCCTGCTTACACCTTTCAGCATGTAGATATGCATTTCATTGAATCAAGTCAATGGTTTACAGGCTTCCAGTTTGCAGATAGATATTTTGTACAATATAATACACTCTGAACATTATATCCTATGATTTGAAACAAAGTATACTTTAAAATTATAAATGACAACAACAGCTGAAACAAAACATAAAAGCAAACAAATGATAACATAAAAACTCGATATTTTCAGTAAGTCTCTATGATGAGAAATTTAAATTTAGATAGAACTGTGACAAATTTCACTTTTTAAAATGTTAATGCAGGAAACCTTAAAATATGTGAAAAATAGAGAGATCAGAAATAAAATAATAGTGTCGTAATGTTTCATTATGTTGTATATCACTCAAAAATAATACAACAGTCTACTTCCAGTTTAAGAAAACACAATATGAATATTTTCTGCCACTACAATAGTTCAGATCTATGGGCTTTCTAAAAAATATACAAATAAGTTTACATTTGAATCAATAATCTACAGATAAATGTTTTGTTTACATTATAAATAAATGCATTAAAATTGGTTTAGAAATGATTATTCAATGACAGCTATGGTATTAGTAATTAAGATATATCACATGTTGAGAAATACAAGAAACAGGATTGTTTTACTGTAAATTACTTATGGAAGTAATTAGAATTGTGCTCTAGATAGTTTTTAAATTTTTATTAATTATTATTTATTAAAATTTATCCACTTTTTATCCTGGCTATATCCTCTGCCTCTTCTCTCCCTGTGCCTCTCTCCTCGTTAACTAATACTGAAAGTTTTCCTCCTCTAATATCTTATCATATCCTATCAGCTCTCATCAGGAATGGCTGCATCCTCTTCTTCTCTGGCCTAGCAAGGCTGTACCTCCCCCCCCCCCATGGGAAGTGATCAAAGAGTGCATGTCAGAGTCGATGTCAGAGACAGCCCCTGCTCACATTACAAGGAAACCCACCTTGGAGACTGAGCTGCCTATGAGCTACAACTGAGCTAGCATAGAAACAGACTGGTGGAATAAAGGAATTGAGTTGAAGACCGAAAAATAAAGCCACACATCTATGAGCACTTGTTTTTTGACAAATATGCCAAAACCATACAATGGAAAAAAGACAGCATTTTCAACAAATGATGCTGGTCTAACTGGATGTCTACATGTAGAAAATGCAA
Source organism: Psammomys obesus (assembly GCF_907164565.1). Taxonomy (NCBI): domain Eukaryota; kingdom Metazoa; phylum Chordata; class Mammalia; order Rodentia; family Muridae; genus Psammomys; species Psammomys obesus. Next base: position 30,530,995 of record NW_026596079.1, on the reverse strand, counting down.
ATAGATCTATATTCATTACCCTGCACAAAAGTAAAGCTCAAGTAAATCAAAGACCTCAACATTAAAAAGAGACACACTAAATCTATTAGAAGAAAAAGTGGGAAAGAGCCTTGAACTCATTGGCAAAGGAGACAACTTCTTGAACAAAACATCAACAGCACAGGCTCTAAGATCAACAATCAATAAATGGGACTTCATGAAACTAATAAGCTTCTATAAAACAAACAGCATCATTAGAACAAATTGACAGCCTATAGACTGGGAAAATTTTTTCATCAACCCTACATCTAACATAGGGCTAATATCCAGAATTTATAAAGAACTCAAGAAGTGAAAAACACCAACAAATCAAGTACTCCAAATAAAAAAATGGGATACAGAGCTAAACAGAGAACTCTCAACAGAAGAAAATCGAATGGCGGAGAAACACTTAAAAATAAAGTGTAATTAATAATAATAAAAAAAATGTTCAATGTCCTTAGTCATCAGGGAAATGCAAATCAAAATGACCCTGAGATTTCACCTAACACCCATTAGAATGGCTAAGATCTAGACAGTTTTATGTCAACCAGATCCAATCTAGAGTCATTTTGGAAGAGGAAATCTCAACTGAGAAAAATCTACCCACCAAATTGTCCTGTGGGTATGCATGCAATGTATTTTCTTGATTAAAATAGGTGTGATAGGACTCAGCTCCCTTGGGGCAGTTGTACCCCTAGGCTGTGGCCTTGTATGGTATAAGAAAACACACAGAATTAGCCATGAAGAGCAAGCCACTAAGCATCCTACATCTTGGCCCTTGCTTCAGCAATGTCCTACTGGTTTCTTCCCCGAGTTGTCTCCCTGACTTCCTTAAGTTATGATATGTAGACTGAAAGATAAAACAAATTCTTTCCTACTCACATTGCTTAAGCTCATGGTCTTTTATGACAGAAATTAAAAAACTATGTAAGACCGAAAACATAAGACTTACAAAGACAACAAAACACTAAAGTTAAAAGTAACAGAAGATGCTGATTACCAGTGTACCCAAATTTCATACATGCTAACCCTCTAGCAATTCAAGTTTCTATAATTCAGCACTGTAATCTTTGGAAATGTATCCCCATGGGAATATGCACATGAGCATGCTTACTTACCAGGCCAAGACAAGCTGATGTAGCTAAGGGGAATGAAACAAGGCTTGGGATGGAGAAGACACAGCAAGATTGAGGCTGTGACAGAGGGCCTCTGAAAGGCTCTGCCCTGCAGACTGTCAAAGCAGACGCTGAGACTTACGGCCAACTGTTGGGCAGTGTGCATGGAATCTTATGTAAGAAGTGGGAAATAGTAAGATCTGGAGAGGACAGGAACTCCACAAGGAGAGCAACAGAACCAGAAAATTTGAACACAAGGGTCTTCCCAGAGACTCATACTCCAACCAATTACCATGCATGGAGATAACCTAGAACCCCTGCACAGATGTAGCCCATGGCAGTTCAGTGTCCAAGTGGCTTCCATAGTAATGGGAAGAGGGACTGCCTCTGACATAATCTGATTGGCCTGCTCTTTGATCACCTCCCCCTGAGGGGCGAGCAGCCTTACCAGGTAACAGAATATGACAATGCAGCCACTCCTGATGAGATCTGATAGACTAAGATCAGAAGGAAAGAGAGGAGGACCTCCCCTATCAGTGGACTTGGGGAGGGGCATGAGTGAAGAAGGGGGAGGGAGGGGAGATCGGGAGGGGGAGATCGGGAGGGGAAGAGGAAGGGGCTTATGGGGGGATACAAAGTGAATAAAGTGTAATTAATAACAAAAGATTGAGGCTGTGACAATCTTCTTGAAAACAAACAGACATGTTACAGTTTTATCAGAGACAGAATATTGTGGAAATTGCCAGCCTCAGTACATTTGTAGTCGCCAGGATATACTGATGCTTGCAAGTTACATAGGGTATAATAGATTAATGTCTATGGCCAATTGTCCTATTGAGTTCCCATGCTTCCTTGTTTACTAAGGCAACATACAGAAAAAAAACACAAACAGCCTGGATGTTTCACCGGTTGAAAGAGTGCGTCAGTCTCTCAGTACCTAGAAAGCACAATGGACCCCTGGAGCTGTGTCCTCTAACCTGAAAAATCCATCATGCATACCTCTCCATTGTTCCCTGCATGTGTGACTGTAAAATTCAGGATCTAGAATAATCTGGGAAACACATATTTAGGAATAATTGTCTAGATTTTCTAGATTAGGTTAATTGAGGTGCATAGATTAATGCTAAATAGGGCCAGCATCAAAACAAGGGCTGACATCCTGAACCAGATAAAAGGAGTAAACTTAGATGAGAAGAAACATTCATCACTCACTGCTTTCAAACGTTGACATAATGTGACCAGTAGCCTCTCCTACACACCACTATGACTTTTCTGTAATGATGGACATTCCCTCAATGTGTAAGACAAAATGAACAATTCCTTCCTAAAGTTTCTTCGGGTAGACATTTTGAGCAGTAAAAAGGAAAGTACTTATCGATGTTGGTTTCTTTTCATACAAGTCAAACATTGACTATGCCAAAGTTATTTGAATTGTGTGTGGTGGCCGGAGTTAAAACCTTGACTTCACCTATCACATTAATGTAAAAAGAACAGCTGAGTTTTCATGTGTACACCTATTCTCTATGACTTAACATTTTTTGCTAATCCCAGGCATATTCATAGAATAGTAGAATATATTCTACTTGAAAGCATTTAAAAATTTTTCATGAGCGTTATCCAAACTGTGATTTTTTTTTGTGATAAATTGACTGTTTAGTTCAAAGAAATAACTTAAGCATTTTATTGTGAATAATGAATACTTAGGTTTTATTTTAGTAGTTAAAGAACCACATTATTTTCTTATTTTCATTTATAATTCTGAAGTACCCAAATGAATAAATTTACATTTATTTATTCATTATTTAAATGTGTTGCCCCTTGACATTTGATGTTACAATATATTGTCTCTTACAGATTCTCCCAAATTTTCTGATTATGAAAAGACAATTTATATTAGCTTCTTCTATGCCATACCTATGGTTATTATTTCCTCTTTTTGTCAGTCTTTTTGAATTAAAGAGTTCACCAAAAAACTGTGAAGCAGTAGTTCTCAACCTTCCCAATGCTGCTACACTTTAATTCAGTTCCTCATGTTGTATACAATTATAAAATTACTTGCTACTTAATAACTGTAATTTTGATACTGCTGTGAATTATATTGTAAATATCTGATATATAGGATATCTCACATGCTTTTCCAAAATTGTTGCAACCCATAGGTTGAGAATATTCACTACAGAATCCACCATATTTTGATCAAATACTCCTGAACATATGGCCTTTCCTGGAGTGGTCACTCAATTGGGGAAAATTAATTTCCCTCTCCAGAAGATATAAGTGACAGTTTGGGTGTTAACCTTTATCCTAAAGGCTAGATTATCTATATGTTAATTCATTATTTTATTTTTTGTTTTTCTTTTATTATTATTAAAATTTATTTTATATAAGTATTCACCTCAATTCCTGATTGTGGCCTCCTCCCTTTTCCTAGTCATCAGTAAAGGGAAGTCTTCCTGCTATACCAATTGAACCCAGTCTATCAAGTCTCATTAGAACAGCCTGTATCCTCTTCCTCTGTGGCCTGGCAAAGCCGACCCACCAGAAGAAAATAATCAAAGAGTTGGCAACAGAGTCCATGTCAGAGACAGCCTCTGCTCCCCTTACTAGGGAACCCACATGGAGACTGAGCTGCCTATTGGCTACATCTGAGCAGGGAGCTTAGGTCTTCTCCATTCATGGTCTTTCGTTAATGCATATATCTCTACAGGTAGATTTGGGCCCAGATACTTTTGCTTTGTTGGTCTCCTTGTGGAGTTCTGGTCCCCTCTGGGTCCTTCTATACCCACACTCTTCTGTTAGACTCCCTGAACTCTGCCCAAAGTTCCCCTCTAAGTCTAAGCATCTTCTTTGATAGCATGGAGTCTCTCAGAGGACATCTATGATAGGCTCCTGTATTGTTTCATCTCTTCAGCTGCTTTGGGTGTCTATTTTACTTGCCCTTCTGAATGAGAATTAAGCATTGTCTTTAATTCTCTTTGTTATTTAGCTTCTTTAGGTCTGTGACTTGTAGTATGTTATCTTGCATGCTATGGTAAAATTCGCTTATAAGTGATTATATACTATTCATGTCTTTCTGGGTCTGGTTTACCTCATTCAGGATGATCTTTTCTAGTACCCTCTATTTCCCTGCAAATTCCATGATTTCCTTGTTTTCAATAGCAATTGTATAGTGGTATCCTATTGTGTAAATGTACTACAGTTTCTTTATCCATTCATCAGAAGAGAGACATCTGGGCTGGTTCCGATTTCTGATTATTACAAATAAAGCCTCTATGAACATAGTTGAAAAATGTCCTTATTGTATGGTGGAGCATCTTTTGGCTATATGCCCAGGAGTGGTATAACTGGGTCTTGAGGTAGAACTATTTCCAATTTTCAGAGAAAAAAAACAAAACAAAACAAAACAAAACAAAAAAAAAACAGATTGATTTCAACAGAAGTTGTACAAGTTTGTACTCCAACCAGAAATTGAGGAGTGTTCCCCTTTCTACACATTCTCACCAGAATGTGCTGTCATTTTAGTTTTTTATCTTAGCCATTCTTATGGGTTTAATATTGACTATCAGAGTTGTTTTTATTCCCATTTCCCTGTTTAATAAGGCCGTTGAGCATTTTTTAAATTATTTCTCCACCATTTGCTATTGCTCTGTTGAGAATTCTCTGTTTAGCTCTGTACCACATTTTTCAATTGTATTATTTGTTTTGCAGGGAGGAGGGGTGTTAAGTTTCTTGAACTTTTATTATTTATCTATCTATCTATCTATCTATTTATTTATTTATTTTGATTTATTTTATTTATTTACATCTGTCAGATGTAGGATTGGTGAAGATCTCTTCCCAGTCTATAGGTTGCTTTTTTTTTTTCTTTTTTTTTTTCTGTTGACACTGTCCTTTGTTTTATAGAAGCTTTTCAGTTTCATGAGATCCCGCTTAATAATTGTTCATCTTAGAGCCTGAGCTATTGGTGTTCTATTCAGAAAGTTGTCTCCTGTCTCAATGAGTTCAAGGCTCTTTCCTACTTTTTCTTCCAGCAGATTTAATGTGTCTCATTTTATGTTGAGGTCTTTGATTGGCTTGGGCTTTAGTTTTGTGCAGGGTGATAAATATAAATCTATTTGTATTTTTTTGCATGTAGACATCTAATTAGATCAAGACCATTTGTTGAAGATGCTGTATTTTTTTCCATTGTATGGCTTTGGCTTTTGTGTCAAAAATCAAGTGTCCATTAATTGTATGGGTTTATTTCTATTTCTTCAATTAGATTCCATTGATCTACCAGTCTATTTCTATGCTAGTACCATGCCATTATTATTACTGTTGCTCTATAGTTCAGCTTAATGTCAGAGATCGAAATAATCACAGAAGATTTTTTATTATACAGCATTATTTTAGCTCTTCTGTGTTTTGTGTTTTTATATAAGAAGTTCTAAATTGTTTTTCAAGGTCTGTAAAAAAAAATTTATTGGCATTTTAATGGGAATATCATTGAATCTGTAAATTGTTTTATAGTAAGATGGACATTTTTACTATGTTAATAATACTAATTATGAGCATGGATGATCTTTCCATCTTCAAATATCTTCAATTTTTTTCTTCAAAGACTTGAAGTTCTTGTTATACAAGTCTTTCACTTGCTTGACCAGACTTGCACCAAGATACTTTATGGGTTTTTTTGTTTTGTTTTCATTTTGTTTTTTTGTTTTTTTTGTTTGTTTGTTTGTTTGTTTTGTGGCTATTATGAAGAGTGTTGTTTCCCTAATTTCTTTCTCAGCTGTTTTTTTCTTTTGTTTACAGGAAGACTACTGATTTTATTTTTTTTCTTTTTGAGTTAATTTTGTATCCAGCCACTTTACTGAAGGTGTTTATCACCTACAGAGGTACCTTGATAAAATGTCTGGGGACACTTATGTGGTAATATTGATACTGTGACTTCTTCCTTTTCAATTTGTATCATCTTCATCTCCCTTAGTTGTAGGATTTAACTAGGATTTCAAGTGCTATAATGATTAGAGTGAATAGCGTGTCACGTCCCCTATTTCAGTGGAATTAATTAAAGTTACTCTCCATTTAGTTTGATGGTGGCTATAAGCTTCTTGTATATAGCCTTTACTATGTTTAGGTATGTGCCTTGTATCCCTGATTTCTCCAAGACTTCCATCATAAAGGGTTGTTGGATTTTGTCACAGGCTTTTTCTGTATCTAATGAGATGATAATGTTATATTTTTTCTTTGATTTTGTATAAATGGTGGATTATGTTGATGGATTTTTATATGGTAAGAGACCTGTATCCTTGGGATGAAGCCTATGTGATAATGGTGCATAATATATTTGTTGTATTCTTAAATACAGTTTGCAAGTATTTTATTGAATATTATTGCATCAATGTTCATGTGTGAAATTGGTCTGAAATTCTCTTCCTTTGCTGAGTCTTTGTGTGGTTTCGGCATCGGGTGACTGGGGCCTCATAGAATGAGTTTGGCAATGTCCTTCAATTTATATTTTATGGAATAGTTTGCAGAGTATTGGCATTAGATCTTCTTTGAATGTCTGGTATATTTTAATTTATTATTATTATATTATTATTATTATTATTATTATTATTATTATTTGGAGACTTTTGATGACTGCTTCCTATTTCCTTAAAGATTATAGGACAGCTTAAATTGTTTACCTGAATGCGATTTAACTGTGGTAGGTGAAATCTACCAAGAACACCATCCATTTCCTTTAGATTTTCCAATTTTGTTGAACACAGACTTTTGAAGTAAGACCTAAGGTTTTGGATTTCCTCATTGTCTGTTTTTATGCCCCACTTTCCTTTCTGATTTTGTTAATTTGGATTCTTTTCCTCTGCCCTTTAGTTATTTTAGCTAGGGTTTTATCTATTTTTTTTTCAAATTTCTCAAAGAATCATTTTTGTTTTCATTGATTCTTTGAATTGTTCTTTTTGTTTCTAATTTATTACTTTTATCCCCGAGTTTGATTATTTCCAGGTTCCTACTCCTCTTGGGTGATTATGCTATCTACCTGCCAGTGCTTTCTATGTCCTGTTAAGCCTTAATATGAGATGTCACCAATTTCTTTATGAATGCATTTTGTGCTATGAACTATCCTTTTAGTACCGCTTTCTTGGTGTTTTATAAGTGTGGGTATGTTGTGACTTTGCTTTCATTAAATTTTAGGAAGACTTTAATTTCTTTATTTCTTCCCTGTCCCAGTGGTCATTGAATAGGGAATTATTCAGTTTCCATGACTGTGTAGGCTTTTGTTATTGCTTTTGCTGCTGAAGTCCAGCTTTAATCCATTGTGCTCTACCAGATCACAATGTATTAATGCAATTTTCTTGTATTCATTGAGGCTTGCTTTGTGACCGACTATATTCTTGATTCTGTGATATGGTAAGAATGTATGTGTTTGGGGAAAAATGTTCTGTAAATATCTATTAAGTCCATTTGATTCATGACTTCTCTTGGTTTCACTATTTGTCGGGTAAGTTTCAGTATCAATGACCTGTCCATCAGTGAGAGTGGACTGTTAAAATAACCCACTATTAATGTATTGGGATTGATATCTGATTTACACATTAGGGATGTTCTTTCACAAATGTTCTTTCACCTTTTATTTGGGTCATAGATATTCAGAACTGAAATGTCAGCTTGGTGATTTTTTTTAATGAGAATGAAGTGTGCTTCCCCATCTCTTTTGATTAATTTTGGTTGAAAGTCTATATTATTAGATATTGGAATAGTTACACCTGCTAGTTTCTTGGGTCTATTTACTTGAAAAACCTTTTCCCACCTCTTTACTCTGAGATAATGTCTATCTTTATTGCTAAGTTGTGTTTCTTGAATGCAGCAGAATGATGAGTTCTAGTTCCACATCCATTCTGTTAGACTTTGTGTTTTTATTGAGGAATTGAATCCATTGATGTTGAAAGATTTTAATGACAAATGATTGTGAGTTCCCGTTATTTGGTCATGGTGGTGGGAATGTGTGTGTGAGTACATGTTTGTGGTGTGTGGGTGTGTCTGTGTGTGTGCGCACATGCTGCACACATGCTTCTTTTTGCTTTGCTGTGGAGGAATTATTTATATCCTCTGTTTTTGTAGGTGTAGTTGACCTCCTGGTTTGGAGTTTAATTTCTACTATCTTATATAGGACTGGGTTTGTGCATATATATTATTTAATTTTTTTTTTAATGGGGAACAGAACAGAGCTAAACAGAGAATTCTTTGTAGAGGAATATCGAATGGCAGAGAAACACTTAAAGAGATTCTCAACCTCTTTAGCCATTAGGGAAATGCAAATCAAAACAACCCTGAGATTTCACCTTACACCCATTAGAATAGCCAAGATCAAAAACTCAAGTGACAACACATGCTGGAGAGGTTGTGGAGAAAGGGGAACCCTCTTCCATTGCTGGTGGGACTGTAAACTGGTACAACCACTCTGGAAATCAATCTGGCGCTTACTCAGACAATTAGGAATAGTGCTTCCTTAAGACCCAGCTATACCACTGCTAGGTATATACCCAAAATTTGCTCAAGTACACAACAAGGACATTTGCTCAACCATGTTTGTAGCAGCTTTATTCGTAATAGCTAGAACCTGGAAACAACCCGGATACAGAAATTGTGGTATTTTTACACAATGGAATACTACTCAGCAATCAAAAAGGAGGAAATCATGAAATTTGCAGGCAAATGGTGGGATCTAGAAAAGATTATTCTGAGTGAAGTATTTCAGAAGGAGAAAGACAAACACGGTATATACTCACTTATATAGACCTACAAGATATGATAAACATAATGAAGTCTGTACACCTAAAGAAGATAAACAAGAAGGCAGACAGGAGGTAAGATGATCAATCCTCACTTAGAAAGACAAATGGGATGTGCATTGGATGTAGGAGAGGAGTCTACCACAGAAGGCCTCTGAAAGACTCTTTCTAGCAGTGTTTCAAAGCAGATACTAAGACTCATAACCAAACCTTCGGCAGAAGGGGAGTTAGTATGAAGGGGAAAAGATAGGACCCCCACAAGGACCAAATATATCTGGGCACAGTGTTTTTTTCTGAAACTGTTTCTCCAACCAAGGACCATGTATCGATATATCATAGAACCTTTACTGGGACGAAGCTCATGGTAGCTCAATAACCAATTGGTTTCCCATAGTAAGGGGAACAGGGACTATCTCTGACAGGAACTCAATGGCAGGCTCTTTGACCTCCCCACCCTCCAAGGGAGGAGCAGTCCTGATAGGCCTCAGAGGAAGACTTTGCAGCCAGCCCTGAAGATACCTGATAAAACAGGGCCAGACTAAAGGGGAGGAGGTCCCCCCCAATCCGTGGACTTGGAAAGGGGCAGGGAGAAGCTGAGGGAGGGAGAGTGGGATTGAGAGGGAATAAGGGAGTGGGATACAGTGGGGATACAGAGTTAATAAAATGTAACTAATAATAATAAACAATAAAGTAATGGGGTTTTTTTTTTGGAATATTTCGTTTTCTCTATCAGTGGTGATTGAAAGTGTTGCCGGGTATAGTAGTCTGGACTGACATCTCGGGTGTCTTAGGGTCTGTAAGACATTTGCATAGGGCTTTATGTCTTTTGGAGTCTGTATTGAAAAGTCAGGCGTAATTTTTTTTATGCTTTTCATTTCTTTTTTTTTAATTTTTATTTTTTCTTATCTGTTACATTTTATTAACTCTGTATCTCAGCTGTATCCCGCTCCCTCATTCCCTCCCACACCCACCCTCCCTCCCTCCTCTCTACCCTGCCCCTTTCCAAGTCCACTGATAGGGGGGACCTCCTACCCATTCATCTGATCCTGTTTTATCAGGTATCTTTAGGACTGGCTGCAAAGTCCTCCTCTGTGGCCTAACAGGACTGCTCCTCCTTTGGGGGGTCGGGAGGTCAAAGAGCTAGCCATTGAGATCCTGTTAGAAATAGTCCTTGTTCCCCTTACTATGGGAAACCAATTGGTTACTGAGCTACCATGGGCTACATCTGAGCAGAGGTTCTAGGTTATATTCATACATGGTCCTTGGTTGAATGTCAGTCTCAGAAAAGACCTTGTGTCAGGGGTAATTTTTACAGGTCTGTCTTTAAATGTTTTTTGGCACTTTCCCCTTGAAGCTTTTAATACACTTTCTTTGTTTTGTACATTTACTGTTTTGATTATTATGTGTTAGGAGGGTTTTCTCTTCTGGTCTAATCTATTTCCTGCTCTGTAAGCCTCATGTATGTTTATAAGGTTTTTTTTATAGTATTTAACAAACTTTATTGATAACTACCTACTACATAGTTGTACTTCGAAGACTGGGTTAAAAAATTCTTAGTACACAGAAAGGATTTATATTCTACTTTAATGAGTTTTAATTAGTTAATTTAGGTTTTTCTTTTTTGTTTTCTTTTTTTTCAATTTTATTTTATTTTTTTTAGGAAATGAGGAAGGGATGGTGGGATTGGAAGGGAATAAGGGAGCAGAGATACAGCTGGGATACAGAGTTAATAAAATGTAACTAAAAATAAAAAAAATAAAGTTAAATGTGAAAACTTTCTTTTTACATTTTTGTTGAAAGTATTTTCTTATATCTGGAGCCAGGAATCTTCTCTTTCTTCTATTCTTATCATTGTTAGCTTTTGTCTTTTTGTAGTTTGCCTGATTTCTTGGATGTTTTGTGTCACAAATTTTTTTAGATTTAACATTTCTTTTATTTTAATTTATTTAGTTTTTAATTAAATTTTATTATTAATTACATTTTATTCACTTTGTATCCCCCCCATAAGCCCCTCCCTCCTACCCTCCCAGTCCCACCCTCCCTCCCCCTTCTTCATGTATGCCCCTCCCCAAGTCCACTGATAAGGGAGGTCCTCCTCTCCTTCCTTCTGATCTTATGTAAGAAGTGGAAAGTAGTAAGATCTGGAGAGGACAGAAACCCCACAAGGAGAGCAACAGAACCAGAAAATTTGGACACAGGGCTCTTCCCAGAGACTCATACTCCAACCAAGTACCAAGCATGGAGATAACCTATTTAGTTTTTTTATTAATTACAATTTATTCACTTTGTATCCCAGCTGTAGTGCCTTTCCTCATCCCCTCCCAATCTCACCAACCTTTCATCATCTTCTTCCATGCTCCTCCCCAAGTCCACTGATAGGGGAGGTTTTCTTCCTCATCCCTCTGACCCTAAATTATCAAATCTCTTCAGGATTGGCCACATTGTCTTCTTCTGTGTCCTGGTATGACTGCTACCCCTTCAGGAGGAGGTGATCAAAGAGCCAGCCACTGAGTTCATGTCCGAGAAAGTCCCTATTCTCATTACTAGGGAACCTAACTAGAAACTGAGCTGCCATGGGCTATATCTGTGCAGGGGTTCTGGGTTATCTCCATGAATGGGCCTTGGTTGGAGTATCAGTCTCAAAAAAGACCCCTGTGCCCAGAATTTTTGGCTCCGTTGATCTCCTTGTGGAACTCCTGTCCCCTACAGGTCTTTCTATCACCTCCTTCTTTCATAGGATTTCCTGCACTCTGCCCAAAATTTGGCTATGCATCTGAGCAACTGCTTTGATACCCTGCTGAGTGGAGTCTTTCAGAGGCCCTCTGTGGTAAGACAAAGCTCCTGTCCTTTTCTCTGTTTTCTTCCTCTTCCAATGTCAGTCCAGTTTACCTTTCTGAATGAGGATTGATCACCTTCCTAAGGGTTCTACTTCTTGCTTAGATTCTGTAGGTGTACAGATTTTAGCATGTTTATCTTATATTGTATGTCTAATATCCACTTATAAGTGAGTATATACCATATGTGTTTTTCTGCTTCTGAGCTACCTTATTCAGGATGATCTTTTCTAGATTCCACCATTTGCTTGCAAATTTCATGTTTTCCTTGTTTTTAATTGCTGAGTAATATCTCATTGCATAAATGGAGGAGGGTTCCCCATTCTCCACATCCTATCCAGCATGTTTTTCATCTTAGGCATTCTGAGGGATGTAAGGTGAAATCTCAGGATCCTTTTGATTTGTATTTCCTTGATTACTAAGGATGTTGAGCACTTTAAGTATTTCTCTGCTGTTCTATATTCCTTTAGAGAGAATTCTTTGTTTAGTTCTGTACCCCATTTTTAATTGGATTACTTGATTTGTTGTTTTTAACTTGAGTTATTTACATATTCTTTTAGATTTAGGGTTGGTGAAGATCCTTTCCCAGTCTGTAGATTGTTGTTTTGTTCTGATGACAGTGTAATTCCCATCAAAATACCAACACAATTCTTTTTTTAATTTTTATTTTTTTCTTATTAGTTACATTTTATTAACTCTGTATCCCAGCTGTATCCCGCTCCCTCATTCCCTCCCAATCCCACCCTCCCTCCCTCCTCTCCACTCTGCCCCATTCCAAGTACACTGATGGGGGGGACCTCCTCCCCACTCACCTGACCCTGTTTTATCAGGTCTGCAAAGTCTTCCTCTGTGGCCTAACAGGACTGCTCCTCCCTTGGGGCGTGGGAGGTCAAAGAGCCAGCCACTGAGTTTCTGTTAGAAATAGTCCTTGTTCCCCTAACTATGGGAAACCAATTGGTTACTGAGCTACCACAGGCTACATCCGAGCAGAGGTTCTAGGTTATATCCATACATGGTCCTTGTTTGAATGTCAGTCTCAGAAAAGACCCTGTGTCCAGATATATTTTGTCCTTCTGGAGTTCCTATCCTTTCCCAATCATACTAACTCCCCTTCTTTCATATGATTCCCTGTACTCTGTCCAAGGTTTGGTTATGAGTCTTAGTGTCTGCTTTGAAACAATGATAGGTAGAGTCTTTCAGATGCCTTCTGGGGTAGACTCTTGTCATACATCCAATGCACATCCCATCTGCCTTTCTAAATGAGGATTGATCATCTTACCCCGTGTCTGCTCTCTTGATTATAATTTTTAGGTATATAAATTTCATTATGTTTATCATATCTTATAGCTCTATATAAGTGAGTATATACCATGTTTGTCTTTCTCCTTCTGGGATACTTCACTCAGAATGATCTTTTCTAGATCCCACCATTTGCCTGCAAATTTCATGATTTCCTCCTTTTTGATTGCTGAGTAGTATTCCATTGTGTAAAAATACCACAATTTCTATATCCATTTCTCCATTGATGGACATCTAGGTTGTTTCCAGGTTCTGGCTATTACAAATAAAGCTGCTACAAACATGGTTGAGCAAATGTCCTTATTGCGTACTTGAGCAAATTTTGGGTATATGCCTAGCAGTGGTATAGCTGGGTCTTGATGAAGCACTATTCCTAGTTGTCTGAGAAAGCGCCAGATTGACTTCCAAAGTGGTTGTACCAGTTTACATTCCCATCAGCAATGGAGGAGGGTTCCCCTTTCTCCACAACCTCTCCAGCATGTGTTGTCACTTGAGTTTTTGATCTTGGCCATTCTGATGGGTGTAAGGTGAAATCTCAGGGTTGTTTAGATTTGCATTTCTCTAATGGCTAATGAGGTTGAGCATTTAAGTGTTTCTCTGCCATTCGATATTCCTCTGTTGAGAATTCTCTGTTTAGCTCTGTTCCCCATTTTTTAATTGGATTACTTGGTTTGCTGCTTTTCAGCTTCTTTAGTTCTTTGTATATACTGGATATTAGCCCTCTGTCAGATAAAGGGTTGCTGAAGATTCTTTCCCAATCTGTACACAGTCATTTTGTTTTGATGACGGTGTCCTTTGCTTTACAGAAGCTTTTCAGTTTCATGAGGTCCCATTTATTTATTGTTGCTCTTAGAGCCTGTGCTGTTTGAGTTCTGTTCAGGAAGTCGTTCCCCACTTTTTATTCTAACAGATTTAGAGTATCTGGTTTTATGTTGAGGTCTTTGATCCACTAGGATTTTAGTTTTGCCAACACAATTCTTTACAGAACTAGAAAGAACAACTAGATATACTCCAAGATATTTTATGTTAATTGAGGCTATTGAGAAAATGTTGTTACCCTGATTTTTTCTCAGTCAATTTGTCTTTTGAATAAATAGGCTACTGCATTTTGTGAGTTAATTCTGTACTCAATTATTTTGATAAAAATGTTTGTCAGCTGTAGGAATTTCCTGGTGGAATTTTTCTACTCTCTTATGTATACTTTCATGTTATGTATCATATTATCTGCTACTAAAGATGCATTTCATTATTCTTTCCAATTTGATTCCTTTTGATCTCTTTCAGTTGTCCTATGGCTTAAGCTAAGATATCAAGTACCATATTGAACACACACAATGTAAAACCTTGTTTTCTTCCTGATTTTACAGGGATTGCTTTGAGTTTCTTTACATTTAAGTTGATGTTGTCTTTGGACTTCCTGTAAATTCCCTTTAATATATTTAGGTATGATTTTTGTATCCCTAATCTCTTCAAGAAATGTTAGATTTTGTTAAAGACCTTTTATCAGTTTAATGAAATGATCATGTGCCTGTATTTTTCCAAGTTTGTTTATATACTGGATTACCTTTACCAGTTTATATATGGTGAAATATATACTTGATCATGGTGGATTATATCTTTGGTGTGTAATTGGATTCTATTTGCAAGGGGTTTTTTTGAGTATTTTTGAATTTATGTTCATAGGAAAATTTTGTGTTTGATTCTCTGTTTAGTTTTGACTGGTTTGGACATTAGAGTAACTGTAGCCTTGTAAAATAAATTGGGCAATCTTCCTTCTGTTTCTATTTTGTCAAATGTTTTGAGAAATATTGGCATTAACTCTTCTTTGAAATACACTTAGAGTTCTGCCCTAAAACCATCTGGCCTAGGCTAATTTTGTTTGAAAGATGTTTAATTACTGCTTTTATTTCACTAGGGGTTATGCATCTATTTAAACTGCTTATTTGATCATGATTTAATTTTGGAAAGTGGTAAATATTTTTTGAAGTTATCGGTCTTTTAGATTTTTCAAATTTGGTTGAGTATAGGATTTAAAGTAAGTCCTTATGATAGTCTGTATTTCTTTGGAGTCCACTGTTATGTTCTTTTTGTTTCTAATTTGGATATTCTCTCTGACTTTTAGATAATTTGAATACAGGTTTGTCAATCTTATTGATTTTCTCAAAGAACTAACGTTTCTCATTGATTCTTTGTTTTGCTTTTGTTGTTGCTATTGTTGATTATATTGTTTCTTTCTATTTTATTTATTTCAACCTAGAGTTTGTTTCTTGCCATCTTCTCTCTCTCTCTCTATGTGTGTGTGTATGTCTCTCTCTCTCTGTGTTTCTTTTTTATTCTAAAGCTTTCAGGCATGCTATTAAGTTGCTAATTTGAGATCTCTCCACTGACCTGAAACTCACTCTGTAGACCAGGATGGCCTCCAACTCATAGAGGTCCTCCAAAGTGCTAGGATTAAAGGTATGTGCCACTTCTGCCTGGAATTCTTTCCACTGTTTTATGTAGACACTTAACGATATGAATGTGCCTCATAGAACCACTTTCATTGTTTCTAAGATGTTTGCCTACGTTGTGTACTCATTTTTATTCAATTCTAGAAAGGCTTTAATCTCTTTATTGACACATTTTTCATTCAGTAGAGAGTTGTTCAGTTTTCATGAGTTTGTAAATTTCTATTGTTTTTCTTTTTTTTTTTTTTTGAGGTTTCAGTGTTTTATTCATGTTTTTTTTTAAGTGATGATAATTACAAAATTTGAAGGGGAGGCACTAATTCTACTTCTATATTGGACATTTGCGAGCTTTCAAACCTTCCAGGGCCTTTACCTAAAGGTAATTATAAAGCTGATTTGGATACAAAAATTATATGTACTGTTACTTCTGATTTATCAATGGGTGTTTCTGCTGCCACTCAAGCCCATCAACTCCATCATTTAAATGTTCATACTCTAAGACTTATGTTTAAAATCACCAGGGAACGAGCATGACAAGTTGTTAAACAATGTCCTTCTTGTGTTGTCTTTTTGCCTACTCCCCATCTTGGGGTCAATCCCCATGGCTTTGTACCTAATGCTATTTGGCAAATGGATGTTACGCATTTCCATGAATTTGGTAATTTAAAATATGTTCATGTTATGGTTGACACTTATAGTGGGTTCATATTTGCCAACTTAAAACAGATAATGGCCCTAGCTATGTTGGAAATATGTTTTCAAAATTTTGTCAACAACTTAATATTAAACATATTACAAGTATACCTTATAATCCACCAGGACAAGGAATAGTGGAAAGGGCACATTTATCTATTAAAAATACCTTTGAAAAAATGAAAAAAAAAAGGGGGGGGTTACCTATGGGAAGCTGCTTCTGGCATGGCTATTTGTCTTGACTCTACATCACCATTTTTTTACTAACCAAGCTTAAGTTCCTATTTCTCTGTCAGCAAGGGCTTTTCTGTAAATCAGATGTCAAGTTGTTGCAGGGGGCAATTTTAGGAATCTGATACTTGGAATTCTGCTTCCTGGCCTTGGTAGATAAAGGTCTAATCTAAAGTTTTGTTTTTCAGGAACTGTCCTGGCTATAGAGTGTTCTGTTCCTGAGAACTAGATAGCAAGCTCAGCTATCTGGACGCCAGATAGCTGGTTCCGTGCAACCTTGAGGGAATCCTTGGATACCTTGCCAATTGACGCAAAATACTGTTATCGTCAGAAGATTCATTTGTGATTCTTTGCTATATAAGTGTACGCTTTGCCTTCAATAAACGAGACTTGATCAGAAACTTGTCTTGTCTCCATTCTTCATGTCTCTTGTCCCACACTATTCTGACCCCCTCTCTTAGGGTCTCATTCGACTGACCTGTGGGACGAGTCAACAAAATGGAAGACTATAAAGTACCCAATAAAATGGGGAGGCTGTAACAGAAGTCAGTTTACATCGCTAGTGTTGTCAGGGTGCAGCTACAATCACTTACCCAGCACAGATCTGGAAGAAAACGAAGCTATTTCACACTCTGGTGCAATATTAAAAAGAAGAAGAGGAGGAAGAGGAGGAGGAGGAAACCACATCACAACACAAGGAAGTCCTGAATGACTGGCTCCGTCATGCCCACTCTCTTCACCCTAAATTGGCATAAAGGAAATAGCTAACCACACCCTGAAGACTACTTTTGTTGTAAAACTGGTAACTAACTGATGGACAAGGCATGACGATCTATCTAAAAGGCCCTTTCACATAGGAGTGTACATGCTTCCCAGCAGTTGGGATCAAGATACCAATGGTCAATGCTCAGGAAGTCACAATTTCATCTCGGGACTGGATACAGACTTACAAAGTGCCTGTACATTCCCAGTGTGAACTTGCAGCCTGGCATCTTTAGAAGGGCTCCTCCCAAGCCACACCTATGCTTAAAAAGGACCCTGCCTGGAAGGTGGTTTCAGCTGTACTCTGAAATGGTAAAAAACTTAAAGTCAAGTCATCCTTAGCTTGGAGGTCTAATGTGGTATTTATCTGTTCTCATATCCCTAACATACAATATTAAAAAGTACATTAAGTTCTGAAGGTAGCCAAACCTTTGGCAGAATGCAGGGAATCATATGAAAGAAAGGGGAGTTAGTATTACATGGAAAGGATAGGAGCTCCACAAGGACCAAATATATATGGGCACAGGGGTCTTTTCTGAGAATGACACTCCACCAAGGACCATGTATGGATATAACCTAGAACATTTGCTCAGATGAAGCCCGTGGTAGCTCAGTAACCAATTTGTTTCTCATAGGAAGGGGAACAGGGAATATTTCTGACAGGAACTCAATGGCAGGCTCTTTGATCTCCCCACCCCCAATGGAGGAGCAGTCCTGCTAGGCCACAGAGGAGGACTTTGCAGCCAGTCCTGAAGATACCTCATAAAACAGGTTCAGATGACAGGGGAGGAGGTCCTCCCCAATCAGTGGACTTGGAAAGGGGCAGGGAGGAGATGAGGGAGGGAGGGTGGGATTAAGAGGGAATGAGGGAGCAGGATACAGCTGGGATACAGAGTTAATAAAATGTAAATAACAATAAAAAATTAAAAAATAAAAAGAGATAACCTTAAAGGTAGGGGATAAAGGTCTGTCTCTGACATGAATTCAGTGCCTGGCTTTTTGATTGCCTCCCCCTGAGGGGAGAGCAGCCTTACCAGGTCACAAAGGATACAGTGCAGCCACTCCTGATGAGACCTGATGGGCTAGGGTCAGAGGGAAGGGAGGAGGACCTCCCCCATCAGTGGACTGGTGCAGGGGCTTAGGAACAGAAGAGGGAAGACAGGTGGGATTGGGAGGGGAAAAGGGAGGAGGCTACAACTGAGATACAAAATGAATAAATTGTAACTAATAAAAATTAATTTAAAAAATAAAAAATAAAGAAGTAAACTTAAAGGAGCTGTGTAGAGATATACATACCTCTGTATTAACCAGTAATTCTAATTGTATTTTAACACCTGCTCAATAAGACAAAAGCCATACCTGCTCCTAGCCAACTAGCCAGGGCTAGTGAAGTTACAGATCACAGAGGAAAATCTACAACCACTAGTTTACTAAACCAGCATAATCCCTAACTATATTCTAAATTTTGTCTTTATACCCACAAATAAGTGTAGTCATTGCTCCTCATCAAGGAAACTTCTCATTGCCACAGATAGCTATCATTTCAGAAAATCACAACCAAACAAAATTACAGAGTTGTACAGCCCAGTCTCAGTGAAAAAGTGTAACAAAACAACTCCCAAATTTAAGTCTCAGGGGACATCACAGAAGAGGCTATAGAAAGACTATGCCAAAAGGATCAGGGAATTTGCTGTGAGTCTGTCTCCTAGTAATGTCAGAAGCAACTCATATAAAATCTCACCAATATAACTTCCCAGATGTGAGCTGAGCAAAGATGACACCACTCTACGTGCCAAAGCAAATGGAGGAAAGGCTCAGAGGTCTCAGTCCTACACAAATAGCTATAGGCAAGTGAGAGTTGCCGAGAGTAAAAGAAATAATCTATCCCAGGGAAGAGCGTACCAATTGGTTATCCGATCCTAAATGGTCATCCCTGAAAATACATATAAAACTACATTGTACAGACTGAGCAGGTTATATTTATGAACAGATAAGCATGTAAATATATACATGTAACAACAATTAATGAAAAAAGAGGCCATGCACTTGAAGGAGACACAGACGTAGTGTGTGGGAAGGTTTGGAGGGAGAAAAGGAAAGGAATAAATGATGTACTTATACTATAATTTCAAAAATGAAAGAATAGAAAATGGCTCATTAGTTTAGAAACACACGTCTCATTCTAACCCTTCAAGAATGTTTTTTTTAAAAACATGAATATTGCCAGTTGTGTATGAAGCTAAATAAATGTTATAGTACAGATGAATTATTGAGCGTATTCAATCTTAAATATGGGTTCTGCATATTCTTCAAAACTTGATCCTGACTTTAGGAACTCAGCCTCAAGAGAAAATAGATAGGAGTAGATTTCCATACTGTTTCTCTCAGTCCTCTTCATTGGCCACGGCTGGCAGGTGACTGTCCGCAGCGTTATCGTACAGCCATTCTTAAGATGAAAACACAAGGAAAATCAAAGAAGCTAATGTGGGTTTGGAGAAGCTTGTAGTTGTAACTTTGACTGGATAAAACTCTTGATGTTGTATGAATTTTTATCAGGTATCTGATAAAACAGGGTCAGATGGAAGGGGAGGAGGTCCTCCCCAATCAGTGGACTTGGAAAGGGGCAGGGAGGAGATGAGGGAGGGAGGGAGTGTTTGGGAGGGAATGAGGCAGCTGGATATAGTTGGGATACAGAGTTAATAAAATGTAACTAATAATAAAAAAAAATAAAATAAAATAATAAAACTTAAAAAAACTAATTTTGCAAAATAGTTTAAAATTAATTATTGTACAAAATTCATTTAGGCTTGAAATTCCAGTCCTAGACCAAACTTGAGGCCACCTGCATTGACATTCTTGCCATCCAGAACATCTGACAGCATCAGTTTGATACCTGGCTTCAGGGTCTGAGCGTACCCCAAGCCAGTCAAGCTAGAGTTGTTCACTTTGACCGAAAACCTGGCATTAAGGTCGACCTGATACTTGGCTGCTCTTCCAAAGCGGGAGTTACTATTTCTTGCTGTCCAAGCAAGATGGACAAGAGTCTCTCATTCCTTGTTCACATGACTTCTGCTAAATGGGGCCACCAAACTCTGTCCCATTGTTCACATTAATATGAAGCTGCAATTCTTCTGGCTTGTAGCCAACTGCAAAGTTACTGTCGGTCACTCAGGACTCCGTGGTTTCAAAATTCATCTGGTAGCCAGCTAGCCAGTCTTCATATCCAACCACCAGAGTGCCCAGGATTGAAGGCCTAGCCATGTCAAAGTCTACCCCACAGCCTAGGATGATATGCTCCTTCTTGTAGCCTGTCTTGATTTTATCATTTTTCCCCCAGTATTAGATAAGAAAGGTAAGTCAAAGGTCAGCTTCAGTCCACTCAAGAGCTGGTCTTCCATGGTGATCTCGGTTCCTAGGGTGTTGTCTGTGTCCCACTTCTCTGTGAATGTAGCCCATCTGTACTTGGTTTCCAGGCTGCCCCTGCTGTTCACTTTGGTGGTCTCTGTGTTGGCAGAACCTGAGCTGGTAAATTCCAGCTCATTCTTGAACTTGGTTTCCAAATCAAGTTTTATTAAGCCAAGTTTTATTAAAGCTATATTCCTTGGTGAAGACATCCCTGGCACACTTGCCAAGATCAGCATATGTGGTAGCACAGCCATTTTATGATCTCGGAGGAAGTGACAGCAGCAGGAGCAGCAACAGCTACTGCAGTTTAGGGAAAGGAGCCTGGATAATATCTAGTTTTAATCTACAGTGGTCAGTTTCAGTCTACACTGCAGATTGAAGATATTGAAAGTTATTTCAATTTTCTTTTGTCTGATGAGGCTAACTTTGTGCCCAATTATGTGGTCAATTTTTGAGAAAGTTTCCATTAGGTGCAGAACTGAAGGTATATTCTTCTGTGTTAAGGTGAAATCTTCTATAAATATCTGTTAGGTCCATTTTATTTATGATTTTATTTAACTCCTATATTTCTCTTTCTTAGTTTTTGTCTTGATGATTTGCTGTTTGGAGAAAATGGGGTACATACATTTCCCTCTATCATATGTAATTTAAGCTGTTATGGCATTTCTTTTGCAAACTAGGGTGCCCTTTTGTCTGGGATAAGAAGAGGATCCAGGCAGTCCTGATGGGACCAGCAGGGCAAGGCTAGAGTCAGACAGTAGAGTGGGAGGTCTTCCCCTATCAGTGGACTAAGGGAGAAGTATAGGGAAAGAAACGGAGGGAGGGTGGGACAGGGAAGAAATGAGGGATGGGGCTAAGGCCTGGATACAAGGTGAATAAATTGTAAATATATGTGTGTGTGTGTGTGTGTGAAAATAAATAATGAAAAAAGAAATGCTCATCATCCCTAGTCATCACAGAAATGCAAATCAAAATGACTCTGAGATTATATCTTACACCTATCAGAATGGCTATATACAGAGAACCACAGGCAAACTTTCTGTGGAGCTTTGGGAAGCTTATGAAAGAGGACGAGAGGGATTGAAATAACCAGAAGGAACAAAGACATCACAAGAAAACCTACAAAATCAGTTAACCTGGACCCATAGGAGCTCACAGAGACTGAGCCACCAACCAAAGAGCATCCATGGGATGCTTGTAGATCACCCACCAATATGTAACAGATGTACATCTTGATCTTCATGTGGGCCTTTAACAGCAGGAGCAGGGGCTGTCTCTGCCTTGGAATCCATTTCCTCTAACTGGACAGCCTTGTCTACCTTCAGTTGAAGAAGATATGCCCAGTCCTACTTGATATGCCAAGATGGTTGATACCCATGGGCAGTCTCCCTTTTGAGGAGAAAAAGAGGGAGCACAGGGGGAAGGGAGGGGAGATGAGAAGGAAGGACTAGGAGGAGAGGATAGGATGTGAGAGGGAGGAATTGAGAGGAGAGGAGGGAGAAAACTTCCCACTGGGATGTAAAGTAAATACATAAGTTAATTAACAAAAAAGAATAAATTATAAAGTTGGGGAAAATAAGATCTGTGTGATCCACTGAAGATGGATACAGAAGAAGAAAGACTACCGCAGGTGTTCTCTTGAAGAACTTGGGTCAGGGCATGAGACAAGAGGTTTGTACTTAGAAAATGGAGGAAGAAATGAAGACAAGACCTGCAGTTAGGTTACCAGTCTCCCTGGAAGGAGTTTTGACTTTGTTGTCTTATACAAAGTCACTTTCATTTAGAAACCTAAAATTTGCTGAAAATATGTGTTAGGAAAACCATTGGCATTAAGGTATTCTCAATACAAGTTGGTCATTTTCTGTTATTTAAAATTTTGGTGATGTTGATCATTTCTTTATATATATATATTTGTGTATATTTTATTTTTTTAACATTTTATTTTTTTTTTCTTATCAGTTACATTTTATTAACTCTGTATCCCAGCTGTGTCCTGATCCCTCATTCCCTCCCAGTCCCTCCCTCCCTCCCTCATCTCCACCGTGCCCCTTTCCAAGTCCACTAATAGGGAGGACTTCCTCCCCAGTCATCTGATCGTGTTATATCAGGTATCTTCAGGACTGGCTGCAAAGCTCTCCTCTGTGGCCTAACAGGACTGCTCCTCCCTTGGGGGGTGAAGAGGCCAAAGAGCCAGTCATTGAGTTCCTGTTAGAAATAGTCCTTGTTCCCCTCACTATGGGAAACCAATTGGTTACTGAGCTACCACAGGCTACATCTGAGCAGAGTTTCTAGGTTACATTCATACATGGTCCTTGGTTGCATGTCAGTCTCAGAAAAGACCCTGTGCCCAGCTATATAGTGTTTCTCTGCCAATCCTCTATTGAGGATTCTCTGTTTTGTTCTGTTCCCCTTTTTTAATTGGATTACTTTTTGTAATTGGATTACTTTATTTTTTGCTTTTTAACTTCTTGAGTTCTTTATATATTCTGGATATTAGCCCTTTGTTAGATATAGGGTTGGTGATAGTGGAAAGTATTTAAAACTTTGTTTTATTGTTAGTTACATTTGTATGTGTGTGTGGAATGGGTATGTGAGTACAGGTACCTTTAGAGTGCAGAAAGATTTTCAAATCTCTCATAGTTGGAGTTATAGGTAATTGTGAGCCTCAGAGAGGGGTCCTGAGAACTGAAAAGCACTATGAACACTTAACCACAAAGCTATCTCTTTCCTCTATGTGCCAACATATTCTTGTCTTCAATATTTTTTCCATGAAAAGAAGAAAAATCTTCAAACTGGTACATAAAATAAATGAAATAATTTATTAATGAACTTTGGAAAACCACTGTAGGTTTACTCTACAAATCAAATGTTATGTGATCTGAAGGTTCTGTACAGAAATGAAATATGAAAGACAACATGGTATGCAGAGGGCATATTTGAAAAACAAAAGGAAATCCAGCATTATCTATTTCTTCTCATATCATCAACTCTTAGACTGCTTAGAAGTAAGCTTTTCCCAGATTTCGAAGATGAAGATGCCTGTCATGTACTGTTCTGTTGTACTGACTTCACGTTAATGAATGTTTTCAGTGGTCTGAGTTATGTTATCCTTTCTTCAAAACAAGTATATCAGATTCTTATTTCCTCAGGTCTCAGAGGGTGACCTCATTTGGAAATAGATAGTTCGGATTTAAAATCAAGTTGAGATGAGGTCATTTATTTTCTGTATATAACATGACTAAGATCTTTGTAAGGACAGGGAAATATGAACATAGTGAAACACATGTGTGGAGACATACAGGAAATAAATTCATATAAAAGCTGGGAAGAAATGTAACTAAAAATAAAATTTTATGCAAAAGTTGAGATCCTCTCTACAAAGGTTATAGATGATGATAACACATTTATTAACATTATTAAGCCAGCTGCGATGTGACACAGAGACATCTGCTATGGGTACAAAACCAGAAGCAATTATTTTTTTTTTACATAAACAAGCAGCTAGAGCATGTAAAATAAAATATGTCAAGACAAACAACTAGTCCTTATATACAATTTGACAGCACTCTTTTCATTTCCAAGCCCTCCTAACTTTGCTTGACAATTTAAGTGATTTTTCTTTCTGAGTTGTTGTTACTGGATTGCATTTACATCACGGAAAGGCAAAGTTGTTCTTGACCTTATGACAGGAAATAGTTTTCTGGTGAGCAAGGTTCTCACTAAAAGAGAAAAGATCCCAATATCTGAGTAAACTAGGAAACATTCTTCCTTAAAGTTCCTTAATTTCAAAAAGAGGGGAGGTTGAAAATTTTTTATTCACTAATTTATTTTTTATAATATGCCCAATCACTTATTTATTTTTCACAGTATGACAGGTATGCAAAATTTCACCATTTTGCAGAAAATATTTATATGTAAGTTTTTTTTCTCTTTTTTAACTTATGTTCTTACTAATAAATTCTAAGGCTTCACCAGTTTTTAATTTGTTGAAATAGGAAGTAAGTTCTGAGGTGTTTTATAATCATTTGGAAAATGTATGACATGAATCTCAAGACAGATTCATGAGTCTAAGATTCAGACTATGCCCATTATACATTGTTTTAACTTACATTTTGAAAATCTTGTGTCTTAGAGTTCAAAGAATGCCTATAAAATTTTCAAGAATGTATCTTTATACTTCAGAAGGAGGGAAAGTGTTTATAGTTATCAATTTTTATTTAAAAATGCTCCAACAAAAATGATGAAAAGGATTGGTTTTTTGAATATCAACAAAAAGAATCGATGCTCTCACATTTTAACTTTTGTTTTAATTAAACAGAGGCACACCTTTTGTTACCACTAAGAATCTTTCTGGTCTTTAATGAACTAGGAGAAAGAAAAAAATATGATCTTCAACAAAATATATGAAGAAAATATGATATTGACAACCACTTGAGTGTAGGTAGTCTACATTCCAGAATCTGGGAAAGTGAACCTATGTTCTTCTAAGCAGCTAGTTTACAGTTATTCATTTAAGAAATGGGGGGGGGGGTAAAATTAGAATATTAGTGAGCAAGACTGTCTAATTAACAATGGAGTAAAAAGATACAATTTTAAAAGAAAAAAATTATAATCTGCTTGTCAAAATATATCCACTGATACAATAATGGCACAAATTAAATGGGATTACCCAACCACATTCTGATTAGATTTAAGACCATATCCAAGATGAATGCCTCTCTGATACTGATATTGACACTAAGAAACCATGTCTCAGTGGGTCAGCAGCCTGCTATGGGAAAACCTTTAGCTATTACTCTGCTGAAATGACAACTTACTAAGCCAACTCCTAATGACTTAACATTAATCTATAAATTAACTTATCTCTCAACCTTTCTCAGATAAGCTTCTTTTGTCAAAGATGGCAGTTACCACAGAGTTTCATAACTGGTTATGGTGCAGAGAATGAATGACTTGTGGAGTACTCAGCCATAATGGTACTGATTCCTCATCTTCCATTTTTCTTTTAATTTTAACTTTTAAAAATTTATTTTATACTTATTATTATGTACCTACATATATGCATGTATAACATATGCCTTCCTGGTACACATGGAAGTCAGAGAAGGGTGTTATATTCCATAGAACTGGGTTGAGAGATAATATTGAATTATCATGTTACTGCTGGAAACCAAATATAGGTCCTCTATAAAAGAAACAAGTGTTCTTAATGACAGAGCCATTTCTCCTGACATACCCATTTTAAATATTCTAATATCGGCTTTTAATGAAATGAATTTTATTTAAATGTATTGTGTTTGTTCTGTTTCATACAACCATGATATATATTAAATCCATGAACAAACTTTTATAAAAATATTATATTTGTTTATTATTTATTGGTTTTATAGGAACAATTATACAAGTTTGTAAGAATAAAGTTTGTATAATGTTACAAACTACATTAGAAAATGAAAGAGGAGTTTTCTTTGTGTCTATGTGAGTATTGTATCTTCTTTCTGTAGAAATTTTATTTTTAATAAACACACAACTAGTCTGGTTTAAAAGAGCAAATTACAGAGTAGCCAGGGCTACAAAGAGAAACTCTGTTTCAAAAAAGCAAAAAACCCCACAAAAACAGAAACCACATAAATGTACACTTGAGTATGATAATTCAATTAGTCAGTAATACGTAAATAGTGAGTCTTAGTACACATAGATTTATTCTGGGAAATCTGACAATACTCTTATAGAAATCACTTAAATATTTGGAAAAAAAAACAAAAACAAAAAAGGAAAAAGCCATATTGCATAGTTTATTTAACATCAAGTAAAAAATAAAAGTATTCATTTCTCCAAAATTATCTAATACTGTGAGAGCAATATGAAGACAGATTATAACAGGAACAAAGAAAGATAACTTTATTACACATAGACTACAGTTATATACACAAAATTACTTTTTTTCAGTTATTATATTTGATATATCTGGAAGTTCCTTGTCTCACAATGTCATGTTCAGGGCTTTTCTTCTCTCCTTTTACGGTATAGGTCCTCTGTATAGGGCCTTTAATTTAGTGTTTTTATGGGACTTCTGAGTATGCAAATGAGTGGGTCTCTGTTTCTTGATTGAAGCAGATGCTAAGACTTACAGTCAAACTTTGGGCAAAGTGCAGAGAGTTTTATGAAAGAAGGTGGAGGGGGATAGAAGAACATGGAGGGGACAGGAACCCAAAAGGAGACCAACAAAGCCAACAAAATCTGACCCCAGGAGTTCCTGTAGAGACTTATGCACCAACTACGCACAGAGAGGACCTAGACGCCCTGCTCAAATGTAGCCAATTAGCAGCTCAGTCTCAATGTGGGTTCCCGGATAAGAGAAGAAGGGTCTGTCTCTGTCATGAAACGATTTCCTGTTCTTTGATAATTTGCCCCTGGTGACGTGGTTTTGCCGGGCAACAGGGGAAGAGGATCCATTAGTCCTGATGAGACTTGATAAGCTGTGGGCAAATAGCAGAGGAGGAGAATTCATTCTTTCAGTGTACTAGATGAAGGGGATAGAGGAGAAAAAGGAGAGAGAGTAGGACTGAGAGGAGCTGAGGTAAAGGGCTTCAATCAGGATATATATTGAATTAATTGTGAAAAAATAAAATAAAATAAAATAAAATAAAATAAAATAAAATAAAATAAAATAAAATAAAACAATAAAAGAACTTCTGGAGGTATCTCCATCCCTGACTTCAAGCGATACCTCAGAGCAATAGTAATGAAAACTTCATGCTACTGGAATAGAAATAGACTGGTTGACAATGGAACTGAATCAAAGAGCCACAAATAAACCCATATACTTGTGGTCTCTTGTTTTTTGACAAAGGAGCCAAAATCATAAAATGGAAAAAAAGACAACATTTTCAACAAATGGTACTAGTCTAATTGGATGATAAATATGGATGCAAGTTGATCCATATTTATCTCCATGCAAAAAAAAAAAAATCTCAAATCCAAGTGGATTAAAGACCTCAACATAATACTAGATACTATAAATCTATTAGTAGAAAAAGTTGGGAAGAGCCTTGAGCTCACTGACAAAGGAGACAACTTCCTGAACAGAACAGGGAAAGCGGGGGCTCTGAGATCAACAGTTAATAACCCTATTGAAAGTGAAAAGCTTCTGCAAGGCAAAGAACACTGTGAATAGAATAAAAAGACATTGTGCAGATTGGGAAAAGATTTTCACCTATCCTACATCTGACATATTGCCAATATCCAAAATATATAATGAACCCAAAATATATAATGAATCAAATACCAATAAACAATGTAACCAAATTTAAACATGAAACACAGAACTAAGCAGAGAGTTCTCAACAAAGGAATCTCAAATGGCCAAGAAACGTTTAAAGAAATGCCCACCTTCCTTAATCATCAGGGAAATGCAAATCAAAATGACTCTGAGATTCCATCTCACACCAATCAGAAGAGCTAAGATCAAAAGCTCAAAAGTTCATTCTGGTGAGGGTGTAGAGAAACGGGAACACTCTTCCATTGCTGGTGGGGAAGTAAATTTGTACAACAACTTTGAAAATCAATTTGGAGCTTTCTCAACTAATTGGGAATATCTTTACTTCAAGACCCCATTATACCTATTCTGGGTATATACCCAAAAGATGCTCCACCATAAAACAAAGACACTTCCTCAACTATGTTCATAGCAGCTTTATTCGTAATACCCATAATATGGAAACAACCTACATATCCCTCAATTGAAGATTGGATAAAGAAACTGTGGCCCATTTACACAATGGATTACCACTCAGGAAATCATGAAATTTTTAGGTGAATGGATGGAACTAGAAATCATCCTGAGTGTAGTAACCCTGACCCAGAAAGATACACATGGTATATACTCATTTATGAATGGATTTAGGATAAGCATATTAAGTGCCACAGACCCAAAGAAGATAATAAGAATGAGAATCAAAGGAGTATTCATAAATCTAATTTGGAAGGGAAAATAGAGCAAACAGAGGTAATGGCTGAGGAGAGAAAACAAGGTAGGAGAAGGGGCACAGAAGTTGAAAGGATGGAGATCAGACCTGAGCACAACAAGGGCAAGAAGACAGAAGGCATGTGGAGAAATGAGAAACTGAGGATGGGGACATCTCTGTGACAAGTTGGAGAACTAAATCAGGGTAGGCTCCTGGGAGGATATGAGTGGGATTTAAGAAAAGACTTGTAGTAGCAGAGGCCATAGAGAAGAGGGCATCATCTAACTATACTGGTCTTCTAGTAAAAGATGGGAACACCAAACTTCCCACATAATCTTTGAACTGGAATTTACCCTGCCTATGAGATGTGCAGGGATAAAGAGAGAACATATTGAACACATATTGACAGAATACCCAACAGATCACTGGCCCAACCAAAGACCCACCTTACTGGGGAGTGCCTACACCCAAAAATATGAATGATACTCTGCAAACCTTTCAGACAGGAGCCTGTCAGTGTTGTCCTCTGAGAGGCTCTATGCAGCCACATTTCAAAACAGATGCTGAGACTCACAGCTAAACATTGGTCAATGCTTAGTGAGTCTTGGGGTATAGTGGGAGTAAAGAGAAAAGGACCTGGAAGTGACAGGAGCTCCACAAGAAAAACAACAGAGCCAACTAACAAGGGCCCAAAGAGGTTTACTGAGACTGAAGCATCAACCCAGGATCATGCAGGAACTGGTCCTATGTCCCCTACAAAGATGTAGCAGATGAACAGCTTAGGCCTCATGTGTGAAGTAGCTTTTACATCATTTGCTGGCTTTTCTATCACTTTCTCCTTGCAAGAATGCCTTGACAAATGAGATGACATGTTCAGTCCTGATGCAACTTGATGAGCTGGAGTGGATAGAAAATGGATTTCCCCTTTTCTGATTAAAAGGGGAGGAAAGGGGAGGAGGGATAGAGGGTGAGATTGGGAACAGAGGAGAAAAGGGACTATAAGGATGTAAAGTGAATAAAATAAATGAGAAAGAAAAATGTCACTATCAACCAGCACTGTTCATAAGCATAATCTAACTTTAATAAGCTATTCTACACTCATTAAATGACTTACAAGTATAGGCAACACTTTTTTTTTCTACAAATACTCAGTGCTGTGTCAATGGCAATAGTACTAAGAGAGAATTAAAAACTATCAATCCTTATGAGTCTCAACCTCTGCTTCGATACCTCCATAAGTACAGTCTTTCCGAGGTCACCTGTGGTTGGCTCCTGTCCTGTTCCCTGTCTTCTCCTGCTTCCAATGAATATCCTCTTTGCCCTTCTGAATGAGGATTGAGCATCTTCCCTAGGGTCTTCCTTGCTGTTTATCTTCTTTAGGAGTATAGATTTTAGTATGTTTATCCTATATTATGTGGCTAATAACCACTTAGGAGTCAGTATATAGCATGTGTGTCTTTCTGTTTCTGGGATATCTCACTCGAAATGATCTTTACTAGTGCCCATCATTTGCCTGCAAATTTCATGATTTCCTTGTTTTTAATAGCTGAGTAGTATTACATTGTGTAAATGTACCACAATTTAGTATTCGGAATCTTATGAAAGAAGGGGGAGCTAGAAAGACCTGGGGTGGGGGCACATAAGCTCCAAAAGGAGACCAAATGGGCAAAAAATATTGAACCTTGGGGTCCCTGCAGAGACTAAGACCCCAACCAAGGACCATGCATGGAGGGGACCTAAAACCCCAGTTCAGATGTAGCCTAAAGACTCAGTCTCCAAGTAGGTTTCCTAGTAAGGGGAGCAGGGGCTGTCTCTGGCAACAACTCAGTGACAGGCTCTCCAATCACCTCCCCCTGGGCGTTGCAGCCTTTCCAGGCAACAGAGGAAGACAATGCAAACCAGTCCTGATGAGACCTATTTGGCTATGGTCAAATAGGTGGAAAGGAGGACCTCCCCCTATCAGTGGACTAGGGAAGAGGCCTAGGAAGAGAAGAGGGAGGGAGGTTGAGATTGGGAGGAGATGAGGGAGGGTGCCACAGCTGGGATACAAATTAAATAAATGATAATAATAATAGTAATAACAACAATAAAAAATGAATACAGATTAAAAAAAAATCTATCAATCACAATTAGGTTAAATAATTACCTTATCATGAATTTAAGTAATTTTATCAATAAAATGAGCAACCACCAGAAGCAACAACATAGCTTGCTAAATATAGAGTAAATGAAATGATTTTGATGTGGTGTAATATGTACTACATATTTCCATGTCACTTTCATTTTGGAGGTTTCATATCTTGAAGTTACAAACCAAAATACATTTCTTTTGGTCATTAATTACTGGGAAAACACTTCAAATGAGTTCATATAGATGTTTTATTATTATTATTATTATTATTATTATTATTATTATTATTATTATT